>NW_019385127.1:77281-94687 GCF_000671375.1 Centruroides sculpturatus | reverse complement strand
TTTTAAAATTCATTGACTCAAGTGCTTCTAAAATTTGGGAGAAGAAGAAGATGAAGAAGAAGAAGAAAAAAAAAAAAAAAACGATATATGAGGGGGCTACTGTACTATTAACTTTTGTGATATTAAATTGTTCCAGAGGTGAGTATAAATTAATCTATGTATTTACATATTTATTACAGTGAAGCATCAAAAATCCAGATGTCAAAAATCTAAATTTGACCATTGAAAAATGAATATTAATTTATAAGTATATTTAAAAATCTGGACAAATTGAAAATTTGGATGGGTACCAGCTAAATTTTCAATTCTGAAGTTTCCACACTTCACTTTATATTTATATGCAAATATATTATATTATGTATATTTACTTTCCTCTAACAGTTTCCAGTTTTAGTCAAATTTTATATAATTCTATTTGAAACATTAAAATATAGAAACTAATAACAAAGGTTTTGTTTCTTAATTAAAACAAATTTATTGCAATATGAAGAATTTTGTAATAATCAATAAAAGTTTTGAGAAAGTCATCAATATTGGCATCATTTAAAATAGTTCTGACTATATAAAGCTGTGAGTGTTAATTTTTTAATATAGGAATGAAATTATAATACATTCAGTTTTGATGTCAGTAAATTTATTTATTTAAATAAATACTTTATACTGTATTTATGAATTCAACATTTAATAATGATTTCATAACATTAAATAAATTATTTTTGTAATTCAAAAAATTAAACATTAATTAGAAATTTGCTTGATCATCACAAATAAACACAATTTTATCGTACTAGATTATTTTAAAATTTTAAGAAAGTTAAACAATATAAAACAGTTAATAAAATTAGTAGTAATAATTTATTTATGTACTTGCTTTTATTACAGGTTGACTAAAATATCGACAACACCAATTAACAAAGTCTGTGGAAACTAGAGGTCTTTTTGGTCTATTTTGCTCTTCAATATCTTCAATAACCTAAACATAAAAACTAAATGTATTACTTATCTTAAAATTTATTTTATGTATATGTACTACTGTACATAATTCTCATTCACTTTTTAGTTATGATAATGAATAATATTTTAAACTATTATATATATATATATACACAGTGGTACCTCAGGATACAAAATTAATCCATTCCGAAACTGAGATCATATTGTGAAAGTGTCGTAAGGTGAATCATTTTCCCCCATACGATTACATGTAAAACCAAATAATTTGTTCCAACACGAAAAACACACTCAAATTAAAGCTAAGTAGTACATTAAAAAAATAACTATAGCAGCGCTGTCCAACTTATCATAGCCCGCGGGCCATATTTTCTTCACCAAACATTTCGAGGGCCAAGAAGGTTGATAAACCACATGACATTTGCATAGTGCTACGGTTCAGTAAGCACTAATTGGTCAGCGAGTCCGATGTCGACGCTATAAAAAGGCGACAGTTCGACACACCGGATATACATCACTCTCGTCTAAGTTCGATTTGGGAATTTTTTTGTTCAATAATAAATGTGAATTCTTCTTCCTGGAAAAATAAAACATTCCCTGAAAATAAGACCTAGCGCATTTTTCAGAGCAAAAATTAATATAAGACACTGTCTTATTTTCGGGGAAACACGGTAGTAAAATAATTTTAATATTAATAATAATAATTTAGTAACATAAATTTATTCATAGTAAAATGTACTCGCGGGCCGTAAAAATTATTTGGCGGGCCGTCAGTTAGACAGCGCTGAACTATAGTATGGAAAACACTGAAAAATGCATTTTGTAGTTGTAAATGTATAAATAACCATAATAGAATAATAACTTTACCTTTGAGGATAGACGTCAGTGGAGGTGTAAACTGATGGCGGAGGAGAGGGAGAAGGGAAATGATACTAAAACTTAACTTATATAACATAATGTAACAGTAACTTAAAAATAACATAACACTAATTTTTTTATCTTTTCTGTTTTATATATGTATTTTTTAAATATTTTATTCACTGCTTTTTGCTTTCTTTCCTTCACTTCCACTGGATACAGGTTGCTTGGTAAAATATCTATCCAAAAAGGTTTGGCTTTGCCTACTTTTTAAAATGTTTCTAAATGACTTAGGCAAATGTCATTACTCTGACCAGCAATATGGCCAGTGTGAACCTTTTCGGGTAAAATAAAATCAATAAAATCAGTCACTTTCTGATAATACCTCAAGATTTCCTTTATCGAGCGAAATCCTTCCACGACGAAGCAAACATGCGGACTGAGACCGATGAACAGAAGCGAATAAAAAATGGCGCTGCAAACTAATGTAACGTCATATGGCGAGTTTTTGTTCGTATTGTGGAGCAAAAATATATTGGAATTTCATGTCGTATCCTGAAAATTTCGTATGCTGTGGTATTCATATCCTGAGGTACCACTGTATATAATAGTTTAAAATATTATTTATTGTCATAACTAAAAAATTATATAAGTCATGGCTACTGTCAAAAAACATTCAAACAGTGTATATGATAAAATTTAATTTGGATTTCTCCTGCATCAGCCTGATGCAGAAATAGGAATCATTGTTCAAGCCAATGATACTATTTCTTTTTCTTAGCACCAATTTATTATTATTAATTTTAGTTATTATTAGCTATTTTATTTCTTTTTTGTGTAATTCCATGTCCTGTAAATAAAGTGTTTTTATTTTAACTCTGTCCCGTTACTTTCCCATGATAATATTCATAAAAACAAATATTAAAAAATATTTCGTTTATGTTATCAGAATGGATACACTGTAGTTTTAGTTCATTTGAAGTTCATTCCATAAACCAAGTCAAAAGCATTAATGATACACAAACTATTATGATATAGCAAAAATCATTGTATCCATTTATTTTTTTTTTATATTAAAAATGAAGTTTAATTTTCTTGCTTTAAAACATATAAATAAATAAAATTAACAGTTGTGGTTTATTCCATAGGATAAGTAAGTAAATATATTACAAAAGTCTTCAATAAGTTCTAAACACAATCAAGAACGTATAAGAATGCTGTATCTTAAAGAATTGCCAGTGATCAGTTTTGCTAAAAAGCTTTATAATTGTAAAAAATGCTTTCAACAAAAATATTAACTTACAACACTTGGTCCCCGATCAAACATTTTACGAGTTCTTGTAAATTGTGCTGAATACTGATATTGCTGAAATACTTGACGAGAAACTGATGTAGGACATGGAGAATCCGTGTGTGGAGGTGAATCTCTAAAATTAAAAATAAACTTATTGAAAAAAATTATTAAATAAACACAACTGAATATGTAATTTAGTGATGAAACAATACCAAATTTTCTCCTGATTCCAATTCTTTTGAATACTTTCTAAAGTTTATTTTAGTTTAGAAATATTAATGATTTACATTACAAGTGTAGTACATTCATTAATTAATAAACATCAAACTTAAGAATGGAAAATAATTGGGAAACCCAGAATCAATCTTTCAAAAGAAACATAAAAATTCTCCATTTATATGTGGATATGCATGCTTTTATTGTATGCTACAAAATAAATTTGTAATCTTATTTCAAATAAAGTTAATATTACAACACTACCCCTGATGAAATCACAGCTAATTCTCTTTTACTCAATGAACTATCCCATCATGTCGTGTAGGGTTGCCATCTTTGGAAACTGCTTCATTGGCCAACGTGATGACCAGAGGAGGGGAAAGTCAATGAGATGATGTGCTTTTTTCATGCTTTTCACAATGAACATGTCTCTTAAATGATTTAACTCCATCTTGATGAGAAACTTCATCAGTTTCTTGTCAAGATAGAGTTAAATCAATCAAGAAACTAAATGAAGTTTGGCAAATAATGCAACAAGCTGAACAAATAACATTGTCATGAGTTAACTGATTTTTGAATTCATTCACTTGAGACATGAATATCTAGACCGACTTGTCTTAAAAAATCAATTTTTAAAATTCAAAACAGCATTAAACTTATCAAATATTTTTACTCAGAAACATAAAAATCACGTTTGAAAATTGAATATATTACAGCATCATCTGTGCATCAATAATGTGAGATTCAGCCGTGTTTATTAACCTACCGCCTGACCTAACTCGTGAACAATAGTAAGTTTATCTAGAAAGTATCAAATTTCACACCTGGGAGTTAATTACTCAGCCAGTTCTCAGTTGCGAAAAGACGCTTTCACATAACCTTCTGACCTATTATTGCTAAACTGTCAAATGAAAATAGCGACAATCGGAGGTTTTCGACACAGTCGCTGCCGTTCCTCTAAAAGAAGCATCCACCAGACCCGTTCAATACCTCCTATTTGGATTATTTCGTAACAACGAACTTAAGTGCCTATTTGGATTATTCCGTAACAACGAACTTAAGTGCCTATTTGGATTATTCCGTAACAACGAACTTAAGTGCCTATTTGGATATTTCCGTAACCCAGAACTTAGAAGTGACATCGTCAACAGCGGTTTGAAGACCTCGATCCATAAGATAACCTGTCAGGTATTTATCGCCACGCGAATCGTATGTAAACTCTCTCTCTCCGCGACCACACTTTATTCCATTTAAATTTTTAATAAACCCTTTGTTGATTGTTAAGGGTAGTTCGAGTCTCTTCCCTATGTTAACTCTGACCTGTCGAATCCGACTGTTTGCGTACAGGACCAGTCGCGCGACGGACGACGAAATCGCCGTCTCGGCTTCCGTGTTCCTCTAAACACGGTGGTGTCAATCCTGATTGGGCACTAAGGAGGTGCCGACCCGGAAGGTCACAGTGGTGTCAGAGCGGGATCAGATATTTTGACAAATCGATAGAGAAAGTGAGATAGGATGGAGAATAGAGGAGAAGGTAGTGCGCGGGGAGAAGCATCGGGAGGCGCACGGTCAGAGACAGCAGGAGACGCCGCGGTAGGCGGTCTTGGGGGCATGATTCCTTTAATACCCTCTTTTGCAGGGGACGTTGATGGCCTTCGGGTCACCGATTTTTTCGAATCTCTGGATGAAATAGCTAAATTAACAAATTGGTCTAAAGCACAATGCTTAGGTGTTGCAAAATTAAAATTAACGGGAATAGCCCGGGATTTCGCATGGAAGGATGCGAAGATGAAGGAGGTAATGACATATGAGGAATTTAAAAAACTCATGATTAAACGATTTGATAGAGAACCAATTTCGTTACGATTACAAAAATTTCACGCTTGTGTGCAAGCGCGAGATGAGGACGTGCAGACTTATGCTGTCCGACTGCAAACCTTAGTAGTAGAAACTATTGAGGAACAACCCGGGGATAAGGCACAAGAAGAAGAGGTGGTTAAAAGGTGCCAACAAAAAGAACGAGATAAATGCTTGTTAGTACAGTTTTTGAGTGGAATTAATGATCGAATAAAACGACAAGTGATGTCAAAAGAACCTGATACTTTCGATAAAGCGGTGTGAATAGCAATTAGTGAGGAAACCATAGATCAATTAACGTCAAAATCACGAGCGATTGTAAGAGGTATCAATAACCCTGACGATAAGAATGCGGAACAAGATGTACCCAATCATAATCGATTAGAAGAAACTTTAGCGAAAATTCAGGAACAATTAAAACGATTAGATACCCACGAATGGGATCGGGGAAATCCTCGACGTCCATCCCCACGATTTTGGTGTCCTCGGGAATATTCACAATATCAATTACCATATCAATCATCAGAAAGGCGAGGCGACCCCCGAGGACCCCGGGATACATCATTTTTTTATAGAACGAGGAACATATCTAATACATCTAGGGGACAAAGAAACGAGCAAGAGCGACCAAATTCTTCACTGCCTAGGAGACAGGCATATGGTCGAATTAATAAAGTAAATTGGTATAGGCTTAGAAGGGGCCCTATCCGAGGGAATGCGAATCTCATCTACATACCCCAATTGAGTCATTCCTTATTATCCAGAGAAACCAATCGCACCAGATCTTTGAAGAGGATGAACACACATCANCGGTGGCACTTGGCAATTGCGACACGGAACTTTCCAAATTGGTGATACAACAACATCACATAGCGCTTTGGAATCGGGTGGAAATACTCAAACGTTGTGATGAAGGGAGCTTGATATATATTTGGGAGGCCATCCTCACAAAACTGCTCTCCCCGTGCAACTCCCCTACCCTCGACTTAAAGGACCATGATACAGGATATTCAAGGTGATGTGTCCAGTATAGAAGCTACTACTCATTCTGCGTCAAATCCGTGTAAACTGTGTTATTTATGTCCTTTGAAAGCTTGACAAATGACAAAATACCGTTGCATGATATGCAAGAATGCAATTTGCAGCCCACATAATGTTAACATATGTAGCAACTGTGTGTAATCTTATTTCCTAAATATTTTGTTCTTATTTAGTTCCTATTTACCGATACTATTTTGCCATGTAACAAGTTCCTATTTTTATTAAACAATTTTGTTGATATTTACGTGTTTTAATGCATAGTCTGCTCGACGAATGTGTAGTTATAATGTAACTGAGAATTAAGTTTAGTTATCTAGGGTTAAAATAATCAAGTTAAACCTCCATATATATTTTTTAAAGTCAAAAGAAAGATCATATTTATTTAATTGTATAAAAAAAAATGAACTCTTTTAAAAAAAGCTGCAAGATCAGAAAAATCAAATGCCTTGTTAAGTATGTAAGCAGTGTTTTGACGTGTTACTGTATGGCACAAAAGTTTGCAGATCCAACAGAATTGTGGTATATATTTTAGACAGTTTAATATAAACAGATACTTTTGATAAAATATCTGTTTATATTAAACTGCCTGTAAGAAATAAATCAGAAGACTGGAAATTACTAATAAACCACAGTGAATTAATAAAAAGTGCAGTTTTTCACAAACAACCTCTCAGTCTGCTGGCGCAAACACTATTAAAATTTGCTTGCAAAACAAGATGGCTGACACGTTGACAGATAAAACTCACTGAGCAGTGCTCTTGACTGCACCAGAAAGTCAATTGGTGCCTGTCTAGCTGTTAAATAGTATTAAGATTTGCAATCGCATTTAGTTTTATTAATATTTAGTAGATATAAGTCTTCCTACCAACAGCTACTTGGCACTAATTTCTACACTTAGCTATTCGTGGTGGCACTCAATTATTGGTGTTTGCTACACTCAGGTTTTCTTTTAGACCCTTTGGGGGACTACGACTTTGCAGCCTAAAAATCTGCATGCCATCATCAAACATAGAGGATACTGTAGCCATATGTATGCCATTCAGAGGGATCCTACTTTTCTCTACTGTCTGTTTCCTTTCCTTCCTTTATTCCCTTCCCTTTCCCTTACCCTCTTTCTGCTGGCTAAACATTTCATGTACAACCAATGTCTTTCTTTAATATATGTATGTCTACAACCACTACAGAAGTGTAAAGACCCCAGTTGAAACTGCCTCTGGTATTTACAAAATTTCATTCACCCTAAGTGATAATTTACAACCACAGACTACACATCTCACAACCTTTCCACATAACTCAAGGAACATTAAAATATATATAATTACTTAGTACAAGTACTTAGCAATCATATTTATACCTGAGAATATTTTCCACTTTGATACGACAAAACTTCTAATAACTCCTTGGTCTTTCGTGATCAAGTTGTTGGGAAAACTATCAAAAAGCTAACAATATCCAAGCATGCCAAGAGCAATTTATGTTTAAACCACAAGGATGTACAGTACAATGCCTTTCTACAGCTTGGTAGTACATTTTAAACTGAAGACAGTAAAAAAAGAGTTTCTCAGTTACTATATACACTTAAAGCAGCAATACATCATACTATTTACTTCAGCACAAAACTTTAATAAAAACATGAAAGTATGTATGATTTATTTTTGCTTTAGTATTAATGGTTTCAGCTTCTGAGTTAAATAAGACTATCTATATAGTAGTTTGTTTTCAAGTATTTATTTTCACTTATGTATTTTTAATTTACTTTTACTTATGATGATCTTTCACATTTAATTCAAATGTAACTTGTGTTCTATATCTTAATTCAAATTGCATGCATTTCTATATTCCATTCTGTTTCTGTTGGATTCTGCAGATTGCTGTCTTGACAGCCAAAGTTGTTTGATGATAAATATATTTCTGCCAGTAGAGGTTGAAACTGTTTAAGTATTTTAATTGAATTTAATAAAAGACAAAACTCATAAAATATAATAAATATCTTTTATAACCTATTGCAATTGTCATCAGATAAAATTCAAATACAGTGGTATCTCGTATTTTGAATTTAATTCATTCCAGGTGGCCATTCAAACTCTGAATCATTTGAAGTCCAAATCAATTTTTCCCATCAGAAATAATGGACAGCAAATTAATCCATTCCCAGACTCTAAACAATACCCATTTTGATGAACTTAAAACAGCAAATACAAATAATTTAAGGTAAAAATAACACAATTAAATGCCCTAATAATAAATTAACACATGAAACAATAAATAAAATACTTAAATGCTGGGTAATAAAATGAATATTATATTAACTGGTTGCACAGCTTTGACTTTGGCATCTTAAACATGGCCACCAGATTTGCCACACTTGTCCTACATTCACATTTTGCAATAAGTTTCTTTTTTTGTCTCAATTGTTAATATTATGACCTTCCTTTTAGACTTCATTGCTTCACACACTTCTTGGATGTTGTAAAGGTTATATTGGATTAAGCATAAAGTTTATGCATAATTTTGACAGTAACTGTCAAAAATATGCAAAAACAGCTTAACAGAGATATGTTATTTAATTATAACAGTTGTGAAATTTTTCACATTGTTGCTAATGTGAGATTATATTCTTTGTTCAGAAGCATATTTCATGTCATGGTTGAGTAAATCAACACAGACAACATACTTATACCAGCATACTTGAAATTAACATATTTTTACTAACATTTTCATCCGTTTATAACAGACATGTTTAGTTATAAAATGCAGAACAAAACAGACACATTAAAATTGAACAAACTTTTACAAACAACTTACAAGTTTAATTTAAAATTATTTCTCAAACAAATTACATATTTTGTTTTGCATTATATACCTGAGGATATCTGTTATAAACAGTTGAAAATGTTAGTTAAAATATGTTCATTTCAAGTATGCTTGTGTAGGTATGTTGTGTGTGTTTAATATATTCCAGTATTGGAAAGTTATTGAGTAAAATCAATTTAAAATGTCTTCAGATGAAAAGCATATCAGACTTATCATGCTTTATGAGTTTCAGAAAGGATAAAGCATCATATAAACAATAAAAAAGAAAGTTAGATTGTGTATGGGGAAGATGTTCTTAAACTTTGAATGTATTAAATGTGGTTTAAAAAGTTCCATTCAGGAAATTTTGAACTAAAGGATACAAAACATATCGAGTGCCCAAAAGCTGTCAACAAAGAAAAACTCCAGAAAGAAATCGTTAAAAATTGATGAATACCACACAGTATATATAATCAAATACACCAAAAATGAAATACTGAAAATGTACAAGTATAATACAAGAGCAAGAGATGACTTCAACACACAGCAGATGGTGTTTATGCTTTGAGCAGATTTTTTCACTATGCATGCAGTTTGAATAATTCTAACTCTGAAGCATTCGAAGTATAAGGTATCACTATAAATAAATCAAAACTTATCACATAAGTCGAAAAACAAAGCATTGCAATATAGGTGCTGTCCATAAATGACATTGACATTAGAAGGGGGGTTACGAAAATTTGGACAAGGAGGACTTGAGCTTCAGTGGATGTCCATTTATTTTATTAAATTTTATACAGTTTATGCATATTATTATATTTATTTTAAAATTTCTTGATATTTCATTTTTACTAGCATTATCTATCATTTATAAAGTGATGAAGGTTTTAAGGGGGTTTGAGTTTTGATGGATATATGAAAAGGGGAGGAGGTTATGGAAAGTTGGACAAACTGTGGCAAGAGGGGGTGAGTAAAAATTTCAAGAGAAATGTGGACGTAATTTATAGACAATCTCATACTTAAAAAAAGAGAGAGCTATGTTAAATATTAGATTGAAACAAGTGATTATATAATATGTATACTTTATCCTGCCAAGTGTCTTAATTTATAGCTCTTCATTGTGTTAGGAGCAGAAACAAATTGCAAAACACGGTTTCATATCATAAAAAAAAAAAATGTATACTTTATATTTATCTTAATTAAGTTATTTAAGTGTGTAGTAAAATGGAAATTAGTGTTTTGGAGAATATCTAAAGTGGGATGTTATGTTAATATTAGTGTAATCATCCTATTCAATACAATGATAAAGTTAGTTTGTTAAAAGCACTTGTATATTTTGTAATTTGTGTTTTATCCATTCAGTTAAATTAACTAATGTCAAAATACAGAGTTTATTTCATATTTTGGAGTTTGGTCGTTCTAATACTACAGATTTTTCTGATTTAGGATTAGAAATAAAACTAATCAGTCAACTATCAAGCATGTTTATGCTTTTTTTTCTGGTCAAATCTTATTTTTGTATGCATCCTCTTTCCTAATGCATTTGTGAATGATTTGTTTTCTCTCCTAAAATTAACTATTTATTTTTATGTACATTTATCCTGTATCATTTTTTATTTAAAAAGTTTTTTCTTAACTATTTTATTAAATGTTTGCATATTCAAATTTTTTTGTAGACTTTTTTATGTACCTATTTATAAAGAGAACTGTGTTAAAACTGAACTCGATGGTTCTTCTAAATTTTTAAATAGTGTTATACGGTTGACTGATAAAATATTTATTTTTATCCTTGGGTTTTTTATAGGTCGCCAGCGTGTAATAGCCCGAGGAGGACAATTAGAAATTGCTGGAGTTGTTGTTGGAAGCTGGGGTGCTAACTATGGGCAAATGCCTCGCAATCGCAACCTCAGCCTCCCACCACAAGTGACTTCTGTTGGTGGATTACGCAGGTATGAAAATTTAGTAATAAAATCTTATTGTTTATAGAATTTATTAATTCTTAACATAAATAAACAAAAATAATTACACTTATGTAATGATATGACAAACTAACTTATATATTAAATGAGAGTAAAAATAGACTCTATTATTTATAAACTTTGTTGGAATCAATATAAAGTATATAAATATTTAAATAAGAAAAAATAATTGTTTTTAGTTGTAGTGAATTGTAGTGATTTTGCACATGCATGCACTTTTACACACAAATACAAACATGTGAGAACCCAGGCTAGTTTTTGTGATTTCGATTATCTTAGTCTTATCTAATTTGCATCCAAAAAACTCAAAGGGAGAAGTAATTTATTTTAACAAATTCAACAGAGAAACTTTGCAAGATTTTCTCATTGATAATACTTCCTTTGTGGGTGACACATTCAAAAAAACTATTCATTGAAGGATATCTCACCAAAAATTGTGAATTGGACCAACCACCAACTCCTCACACAACCTTATCAAATTTGGTCATCTAAATAGCAGGGGGATAACCATAAATAAAAACAAATGGAGGAAGAAGTCAAGAGAGAGTTTGTCTGCTTGGTTCCAAAATGTGTGCTCATCCAGCCATATTTCACCACTTATCTTCTCTAGAGTTTGCCTGCTCATTTTTAAAATGTGTTTATCTCCTTGCTGTCCTTGAATGACAATCTTCCCCAACTCTTGTCACTTTTCACAAGACTTTCATCGCTACTTTTGTCAAATCAGTATCTGGCCTGCTGCGAATTTCATCCTTGGATCAAGACTCATCCAGACCAAGCCTTTCCCTCTTTGAGATGTCAACGATCATCAACACTAACCATCCAGGTATTTATCAACCCATGGATGAAACTGTAAACACACACTCTCATTTTGTTGCACTTTTAGGATTAGATTCTCCCATTAATTCTATTCCCTTTATAAAGTTTTTAGAAACTTTAAAAAGTAAATATTTGTTGTTTAATGATTAAATGCATAGTGGAGTGTGTTACCTCCAGGCTTCCCAGTCTCTCTAAAACATTTTTCCTTTATCCCTTACTCCATAAAAATCCTACATATATGACCACTCACACAATTCAAGGGTTCTGTTCAAATTCAAAAAATCATACGTGATGTTAGACATGACATGAGGGCCACTGTCATCCTGTTCACAAACGCGCAAATATTAAAATAACTTGAAATCTTTAATCTGAATTCATTTGGTATCCTCTCCCTGAAATCTGATCATTGGTTTTATAGATGTTGTATATTATTCTTAGTAATTTTTTTATCAATACCTATTTTTGCAGAATCTCAAACAACAGTGTTTGATTAACACTATCAAAGACCTTCTCAAAGTCGACAAAGCATACATATAATTTCTCTATTATGATCAATAATCCTTTCTCCTGTAAGTCGTATCATTGTAATGTCCTCCCTTGTCCCTCTGCCTCTTTGGAAACCAAATTGTGTCTCACCTAGTTCCCGATTTATGTAGTTTTCTATTTTACTCTATGATGTCAACTAAAAGCTTTGAGGCATGGCTTACCAGGCTAACAGTACTGTGTTTATCACAGTCTAAGGTACCTGCAGTTTTAGGAACAGGGATAAAGATTGATTTTGTGAAATCATCCGGAAGATCTGCCACTAAAATTTTGTTTAAAAAATTAATTAGGATTCTTGTTCCATCTTTGTCCTAATCTTAAAACGTTAACCATCATCCGATGCTCTGGCAGTTGTACTAATTAGGGTCATACAGAGCCATCAGACCGCTCAACATCACTATAACCAATGTATTTTCATTCAAGTTTAAATTATCCTGATTTCATAAGATGATGTTTTACATCCTAGTGGTGGCCTCTCGTACACATCTATAAAGTTGGCTACGACCACCATCCGTTGTATGGCTTCATGAAGTGGTTTGATGGCCGGCGGTCGTATGGCTCTGTATGGCCCTAATTAGTACAACTGCTGGTTAACATGTTAAGAAGTTCTTGTATTTCATCTCTTCCTGGTGCCTTTCTGTCCCTCAGCTTTTTCAATGCAGCATCAATTCTTAATCTATCAATCAATTTCTTAAGAAAGGTTGCATTCTCTTCATTCTCCTCCATCCCATCTTCCATCTCCTCCGTCCTCATTTCCATAGAGATTGTCTACGCATCTTTCCCATCTTTCTGCAATAAAAGTTTCCACATGTCCATCTTTCTGCAATAAAAGTTTCCACATGTCCATCTTTCTGCAATAAAATTTTCCATTTTCATCTCAAAAAGCCCCAATTCTGCATTTCCTTTTTTCCCCTTAGATTAAGTTTAGCTTTTCATATATTCTTCTTTAGTCATCCCCATTTAGTGCTCCATTTCTAGACAAAATTGATTCAGTCACTTTTTCTTTGCCTGTTTGCACATTAATCTTATTTGCTTTTTAATGATTTTATATTTTTCTTTTTCTTTCATGTTGTTAGCATTTTTGTATCGTCTTCTTTCATCCATATTTTTTTATTATCTCTTCTGCGACCCAAGGCTTCTTTATCTGTTTCCCTTTCTTGCCAAGGATGTCAACCACTGTGTCTTTAATTTTTTGTTTCAAATCATTCCAGATTTCTTCTGCACTTCTATTAGTGTTGAAATTTTGCAGTCTTCTCGATATGTCAGCCTGAAAAATCTTCTTGATGTAGTCTTTCCTCAATGTATCTATATTGAGCCATTTTTTTGCTTTTTTTGGCCTAACGTGTTTCAGCCTTATTCTTAGTTTTGTTACCAGTAGACTATGATCACCATTGCAATCAACACCTGGTTAAGTCTGTGTGTTAATTATTGCATTTCTAAATCTGTAGTTGACTAGAATTTAATCAATTTGGTTTCTTGTTTCTGCTCCTCTTAATCCTGAAGCTGTCCATGTAGCCACTCTTCTGTCATGCTGTTGAAACCAGGTGTTAGTTACAATCATGTTGGTTCTTCTGCAAAATGCAACAAGTCCCTCTTTCGTTCATTTCTCCTAAGCCCCATGGTCCAATTACATTATCTCTCGCCCTCTNGGTAGTTCGTGTCTCTTCCCTATGTTAACTCTGACCTGTCGAATCCGACTGTTCGCGTACGGGACCGCTCGCGCGACGGACGACGAAATCGCCGTCTCGGCTTCCGTGTTCCTCTAAACACGGTGGTGTCAATCCTGACTGGGCACTAAGGAGGTGCCGACCCGGAAGGTCACACATGCAAATGAAACCTTCCATTTTGGACACCGAAGCGATTATAAATACAGCGAACACAAAAATGTTTCAGTTGAAAACTGTGCCATTGCAGTGTTAATTTAGTGTTTTGAGCTATACATACTGTATTAATTTTTTTTTTTTTTTTGGTTTGTTTCTACTTGTTAGGATTGGCAGCACTGATGCAACGGGAGAGGGGTATTTAAGAGAGCAAAGAGTGGTAAGGTATCTTTTCCAGAGAATCATATACGTAAATAGGTAGCGCCACTCATCGGAGAAAAAGCACACTAAGGCTGTTATCTCCATATGAACCAGTGGGAGAAGAAGAATAAGGTGGCTTTTATTGGTTGGCCGTTGTCGCCCTTGTTGGGTTCTCATCCACGACTTCGTCTGTGTGACTGGTTTTCTTGGAACTGCGTGTGGCAGCTGAAGTGGTGGACAAAGACTATTATGATATAAGCTAATAGGGAGAATCCGTTTCCATCGGAGGAAATGCGTGTTGGATATTTCGGACTTTGTGTTTGGACAAATTAATCACCTGACATCGCCTGGGAGGTATTTCAGTTTCGCGTGTTTGACAGCAGAACAAACTTTGTTTCGAAATCTAACCACCATTCTAGAAGTTCGCCTGAGACACAGAGGTGTTTCTATGTGGTCCAAACGCGTATCTTGTAAATTTTGTATCTATAATTGTATATAAACCTAATTTTAAGTGATATTTGGATATCGTGGTAATCACACATATACATCCACGCAATAATCCTACTACGGGTCATTGTGAATTCCACAAAACTGATTAAAAACTACGTCCAGAACTATCCGAGTCGAAATCTGTGCATTTAATTTAATTAATTATAATTTGAACCGAGAAATTTATATTTAAATCTTTTAATTTCTTCAATGAATTTTTAATTTGCATAAATAAGAATTAAAAGTGAAAAATTTCTTACCCCAAGAGTTGAGGCAAGGGTCGATAATCGCCAGAATCAAAAATCATTTTCCAAAATCTCTCGAAAAATCGCACTCTTAACAATAAAGCAAAACAATGAAAGATCAATTGTTGAGTTTGTTTGTTATGCGTTAATTGGAAAAGATAGGAAAATTTAATATTTAATTAATTAATTTTTGGTCTTATTTATTTATTTTAGTTTTTGAATCTAGTGATTAATAAGCTATACGAATTTCATTCCTATTTCCATTTATGAGGGCCGAAAAGCCCTACAGACAACTGTGCCCGCAGCCTATTAAAAAGGGGAAGGCACAAACTATTAAAAAAAATGCATCGTACAGTATTGTACATTACGCACGTTACGCGACAACTCGCACATATGACAACATATAAAATTTGTCGTGTGGGCGTTCTCCGTATTTTTATATATATTACGCCACTGTAATATATGTAAGAAAGAAATTGGCAAAATATAATTAAATGACGATTTAATTTTAAAACTAAATGAAACGAAATTTTGACAAAAATTGTTAAAAATCCGAGTAACAATCTTATGTAAAAATACGAACGAAAATTAGTATAGAACCGTTTAAAGAGTGCTATAACAATAAATTTAGTAATACGATAAAATATAATTAATATACATTACTGCACAGGCGCTATATATTAACTTATAAAACAAATAATAAATGCATTTTGTTTAAAAAAAAAACTCTACCAACAACTCTGACATCTAAAAACGAAAATAAGCTCTTTTGTGTCCAAAGCGAGTTAAACCGATTTCGTGTTTAAATGCTTATAATCATAAATGAAATACAAATATGGTTTTATGTAACTACTCGTTTTAAAATATGAAATAAAGTTTTATATATACAGTATTTATATATATATATACAATATAATAAATGTTTTTGAACAGTTTTATTAACGTAAAATATAAAATTATATTTTACGTTGTAATATATATCGTAATAATATATATAAATCAATCAGTTATCGACTGAGTAATAAAGTGGGACGTAGGAGTTCTGTTTTAAATCGGGGCATTCACGCCGAAACTGGGACAGATGCCGCGTTGTCCGTTTTCGAATTTCTTCAAACTGTGATTCAACGTGAGATCATCGTTCCCACAAGGTGGTTCGGTTGCACTGGGTCTCGAAAACAAGGAATAGGGTTTTGGTCAATATACGATGAAGTTCTATAACTAAAGAAAAGACAACCGAGGGGAGCACGTGTCTCAAGTGCCCCAATGTACGGGCGTCCTTGCCTTATAGATAACAGCATTTAATTTTATAAAACGGTTCCATATGACGGATAGTATACGTTTAGACGTTCGAGTACTGACGTTTGTTGCCGCAGGCTATAGAAAAGGGAGCACAAGCTATTGAAAAGGGCATCATACATCATGTAAAAAGTTTCAGCGTACTACAACGTAATATCGTCATAGCATCATTTCTGTAGCTGCCAGCCATATTGTTTGCTTTATTTTTACGCCTAATGTCTTCCTCTTTGTTCTTTATTCTTTCTTTTTCGAGAACTTTGTCTTCTTTTGTTCTTTCATCAGTCACCAAGGGGTGTCCGTTCCTGGAACCATCGGGAACAATGAAAAGGGAAGTCACGTGAGATGTTGGGAAGAAAGTCGCAAATACTTTTCGCTCGAAGAAGAAGAACGTCAGAAGAAGAGGACGGACTTTTTTTCACTCAAACCGAGAAAATGACCGCCGGCAATGCTAGAAGCAGATTTAAAGAAGAAGCAACGTCTCGTGTAGTGGCCGAAAGGTGTGACAGGTGACTCAAGCGTAGCCCCAGGATTAGTGTTTCTCAAACGGGATCCCGGGATCCCGGTTGTTTTTTTAACCCGGGAAATATCCCGGGAAATTTTTCTTATCCCGGGAAATCCCGCAAATTTCTTAAAAATTCACTTTTATTCTTATTTTGTGTTAAGGTTAAGAAATTTTGCAAATAAAAAGCATAATTATCTCATTCACTGTCAGAATACATTTGTATTTATTAATTTTAAACCTATCAGTTTTTTTTTAAATTTTTGCTCGTTATGGCATGTCACATTTGGTCGATAATCAATACGTAGCTTATTTGTGCCAGGACTCCGAAAATTCTTTACTTGTATTATATGGAATAATTGCGCTTACGCTGTCTTAATTTTTAACCATGCCCAGTAGCTTCAATAAATGCGTAACGCCAGATTGTGCAAATTGGGCAAAGATACAAACGAGTATAAAGTCTGCAAGTATGAAGTTTTTCTTCATAAACCTGATTATTAAAGCCAAA
>NW_019385127.1:28299-73530 GCF_000671375.1 Centruroides sculpturatus | reverse complement strand
AACAACGAACTTAAGTGCCTATTTGGATATTTCCGTAACCCAGAACTTGGAAGTGACATCGTCAACAGCGGTTTGAAGACCTCGATCCATAAGATAACCTGTCAGGTATTTATCGCCACGCGAATCGTATGTAAACTCTCTCTCTCCGCGACCACACTTTATTCCATTTAAATTTTTAATAAACCCTTTGTTGATTGTTAAGGGTAGTTCGAGTCTCTTCCCTATGTTAACTCTGACCTGTCGAATCCGACTGTTCGCGTACGGGACCGCTCGCGCGACGGACGACGAAATCGCCGTCTCGGCTTCCGTGTTCCTCTAAACACGGTGGTGTCAATCCTGACTGGGCACTAAGGAGGTGCCGACCCGGAAGGTCACACATGCAAATGAAACCTTCCATTTTGGACACCGAAGCGATTATAAATACAGCGAACACAAAAAATGTTTCAGTTGAAAACTGTGCCATTGCAGTGTTAATTTAGTGTTTTGAGCTATACATACTGTATTTTTTTTTTTTTTTTTTTTGGTTTGTTTCTACTTGTTAGGATTGGCAGCACTGATGCAACGGGAGAGGGGTATTTAAGAGAGCACCGAGTGGTAAGGTATCTTTTCCAGAGAATCATATACGTAAATAGGTAGCGCCACTCATCGGAGAAAAAGCACACTAAGGCTGTTATCTCCATATGAACCAGTGGGAGAAGAAGAATAAGGTGGCTTTTATTGGTTGGCCGTTGTCGCCCTTGTTGGGTTCTCATCCACGACTTCGTCTGTGTGACTGGTTTTCTTGGAACTGCGTGTGGCAGCTGAAGTGGTGGACAAAGACTATTATGATATAAGCTAATAGGGAGAATCCGTTTCCATCGGAGGAAATGCGTGTTGGATATTTCGGACTTTGTGTTTGGACAAATTAATCACCTGACATCGCCTGGGAGGTATTTCAGTTTCGCGTGTTTGACAGCAGAACAAACTTTGTTTCGAAATCTAACCACCATTCTAGAAGTTCGCCTGAGACACAGAGGTGTTTCTATGTGGTCCAAACGCGTATCTTGTAAATTTTGTATCTATAATTGTATATAAACCTAATTTTAAGTGATATTTGGATATCGTGGTAATCACACATATACATCCACGCAATAATCCTACTACGGGTCATTGTGAATTCCACAAAACTGATTAAAAACTACGTCCAGAACTATCCGAGTCGAAATCTGTGCATTTAATTTAATTAATTATAATTTGAACCGAGAAATTTATATTTAAATCTTTTAATTTCTTCAATGAATTTTTAATTTGCATAAATAAGAATTAAAAGTGAAAAATTTCTTACCCCAAGAGTTGAGGCAAGGGTCGATAATCGCCAGAATCAAAAATCATTTTCCAAATTCTCTCGAAAAATCGCACTCTTAACAATAAAGCAAAACAATGAAAGATCAATTGTTGAGTTTGTTTGTTATGCGTTAATTGGAAAAGATAGGAAAATTTAATATTTAATTAATTAATTTTTGGTCTTATTTATTTATTTTAGTTTTTGAATCTAGTGATTAATAAGCTATACGAATTTCATTCCTATTTCCATTTATGAGGGCCGAAAAGCCCTACAGACAACTGTGCCCGCAGCCTATTAAAAAGGGGAAGGCACAAACTATTAAAAAAATGCATCGTACAGTATTGTACATTACGCACGTTACGCGACAACTCGCACATATGACAACATATAAAATTTGTCGTGTGGGCGTTCTCCGTATTTTTATATATATTACGCCACTGTAATATATGTAAGAAAGAAATTGGCAAAATATAATTAAATGACGATTTAATTTTAAAACTAAATGAAACGAAATTTTGACAAAAATTGTTAAAAATCCGAGTAACAATCTTATGTAAAAATACGAACGAAAATTAGTATAGAACCGTTTAAAGAGTGCTATAACAATAAATTTAGTAATACGATAAAATATAATTAATATACATTACTGCACAGGCGCTATATATTAACTTATAAAACAAATAATAAATGCATTTTGTTTAAAAAAAAAACTCTACCAACAACTCTGACATCTAAAAACGAAAATAAGCTCTTTTGTGTCCAAAGCGAGTTAAACCGATTTCGTGTTTAAATGCTTATAATCATAAATGAAATACAAATATGGTTTTATGTAACTACTCGTTTTAAAATATGAAATAAAGTTTTATATATACAGTATTTATATATATATATACAATATAATAAATGTTTTTGAACAGTTTTATTAACGTAAAATATAAAATTATATTTTACGTTGTAATATATATCGTAATAATATATATAAATCAATCAGTTATCGACTGAGTAATAAAGTGGGACGTAGGAGTTCTGTTTTAAATCGGGGCATTCACGCCGAAACTGGGACAGATGCCGCGTTGTCGTTTTCGAATTACTTCAAACTGTGATTCAACGTGAGATCATCGTTCCCACAAGGTGGTTCGGTTGCACTGGGTCTCGAAAACAAGGAATAGGGTTTTGGTCAATATACGATGAAGTTCTATAACTAAAGAAAAGACAACCGAGGGGAGCACGTGTCTCAAGTGCCCCAATGTACGGGCGTCCTTGCCTTATAGATAACAGCATTTAATTTTATAAAACGGTTCCATATGACGGATAGTATACGTTTAGACGTTCGAGTACTGACGTTTGTTGCCGCAGGCTATAGGAAAGGGAGCACAAGCTATTAAAAAGGGCATCATACATCATGTAAAAAGTTTCAGCGTACTACAACGTAATATCGTCATAACATCATTTCTGTAGCTGCCAGCCATATTGTTTGCTTTATTTTTACGCCTAATGTATTCCTCTTTGTTGTTTATTCCTTCTTTTTCGAGAACTTTGTCTTGTTTTGTTCTTTCATCAGTCACCAAGGGGTGTCCGTTCCTGGAACCATCGGAAACAATGAAAAGGGAAGTCACGTGAGATGTTGGGAAGAAAGTCGCAGATACTTTTCCAGGGGCGCCGCTAGCTGTTTGAACGCCCGTGTGCAATACCGATTATGCCGCCCCCTGTTTAACTACGATTACCTATGCTGAGCTTGCCAGAAAGGCTCTTTGCCGCCCCCTGGACGTGCCGCCCGCGTGCGGTGCACGCCTTGCACGCCCGCTTACGGCGGCCCTGTACTTTTCGCTCGAAGAAGAAGAGGACGGACTTTTTTTCACTCAAACCGAGAAAATGATCGGCGGAAGTGCTAGAAGCAGATTTAAAGAAGAGGCAACATCTTGTGTAGTGGCCGAAAGGTGTGACAGGTGACTCAAGCGTAGCCCCAGGATTGTGTAGTGAACTCTTGTAACGAGTAGAGAAGAACAGGAAAAAAGGAAGGCATGAAAGCTTATTGCGCATATAGAAAAAATGGAACTTTATGCCTAGATTTCTCGGTGGACCCCTCGTCATCACAAAGGAACTACACAAAGAAAAAAATATTCCAGGTATTTCTATTCTTATTCTATCTCTATCTTCTTCGTGTTTTAGTTGTTAAGGTAATTGTTGTTAAAATAGTTTTACCGTAGCTTTAGTTTATAATTATTGTAATGCGTGAACGGATATTATTTTTCGTTCTTTCGCGACGCGAGGAAAAAAAATAGGGAGGAAACAATCGCTGGACGATGATAATCTTGGAAAAGAAAAGAAAGGGGTCTTGTAAGCGTGAATTCGATTAAAATAAATTTTAGTTCTGTTTTGTTTATATACCAGACGTTCTTGTTGGTGTCTTGTTTGAAATTTTTGATCCAGCCTTTGTTGGCGAATGACATTCACATTTCCTCCGATGCTACTTTGTGTTTAAATTCCTTTAATTTATAAACTATTTGATGATTTATTTAAGTTTAAATCTGATAAATTTTTTTCTATTTAACATCTTAAAACAATATTAATTCCGGAAGAAGAAATATAAGGCTCGTGGACTCGCATCCAAACCCCTCTACGGAGGACGACATACATCAATACCGCCACATAAACAACATTATCTAAGATAAATTATGCAAAAATAAGTTGTTATACAAAATCAATTTATTTTCTTATAAGAATTTTAGCAAGATTAGTAATAATAATAAAATATATTTACCAATTAATTTAAAATTTTGTAAAAAAAAAAAACAAAAAAAAACTATTTTTTCTCCTAAACGAAGTAAATAATTTATTAAAACTAATTGTTTATAAAAATATTAAATTTTATTTAATATAATTAATTTCTCATATAAATTTTTTAAATAATTATAAAATACTTATAATTAAGTTAATTATTTACATTTTATTTGATTATATTTTCCTAAATATTTCTTCGAACGTGCAGATGCAGATGGCGCTAAATCGTTAATCATCGTCATCAAAAGACAAAATGTCTGATCAGCCAGATGTGTTGACAAAATCAGATATCGCTACAATTTTCAAACGTTTGCGTTCTATTCCGTCTAATAAGGTATGCTTTTATTCCATAAGCATTCTAGTAAAGCTATAGATTATTTTAATGATAATTTATGGCAATTTTTTATCATTTAATTCCTACATTAAAAATCCTGAATAATGTTTTGAAATTTATGAAGAAATAACTTTAAAAAACAACATTAAAAATATATATACATTATCCCTGATTACTGTTCTATAGTTCTATTTTAAATTCTTATGATAAAAGCTTACAACACATTGAAAATACACAAAATGTCATTTACAATATGGATATTATAATTATGAAATTGGGCCATCGTTATTATGTATACATTAGTAATAATATGTGGGAAATGCTGAAATTTTAGCATAATTTACTTGACAGTTTCTCATTTCTGTGATGGTGTAATTTGTTGAATAAATAATTATTTAGTCAGTGGTGTGTTATTCTATGGGCAAAAAGATCAGTTACCTGGGTCCCCACCAATGAGGCTGCAAACCAATCTATAAAAAATTCCCTGGGAGAAAAATATCCGAAGTCGACAATGACTGTGGGAGGCCCCGCAAAACTTAAAATGTGCCACCGAATTTGGCTTTGTCTACTTTCAATATTTACTTAATCTTTGATTTTTGAATTCTTTTTCTTTATTATATTCATTTCATTTGATTTCGAATTATGATAAGTTTTATTTTTTCCTGTTTGTTGATTTTAAATGCATGTTCAGCTAATTGTGAGGCAGTTTCCTTGTTTTTATTATGACATATTTTCTTTATTTTGTATCTGTTAAAATTATTATTATTATTAATACTGGATTTTCTAATCTAATGCATGAATATATATATATTTGTATGTATGTATGTATTTTAGCATAATATGTTGAAATATAATATATCATTAACCTATAAATTCACTTTTTCTTTCATCATTTTATCTAAATTATTTTTTAAGCTAAAGGAACCTTAATCTTGTATTAAGAAAGAAGTTTTATAATTACAGTTTTAAAATATATTTTTAATTTTACTGTATTCAAAGTTGTTTACCAAAGAGTAATAGCATTGTCAGATTTTTATTAAGCTGTTTTTATGCCATACGGGATCGCCATATATTATAAAATGGTGATTCTGTTTAGCTTTTGTAAACGTAAAATATGTAAGATGTTACCATATTTCTTATCATAATGTGATAAGTTGGCATGAGATGATGTAGGATCAATAAAATAATTTTCCATAATGTTACATTTCAAAAAGTTACAGCTTTATTTATGATTTTGCTAGTAAGTATTTATTAAGAAAATTTGGTAAAGTAGTAGGCATATTTCCAGATGCAAATGACACATTTCTGAATAGTGTTGTCATTAGGAGAAATTTCTGGATGTAAATGATGGTTCCATTTTTCTTCAGATGGTTAAAACTCAAATTAATATCTTACAGAATTGTTTGCTGTACATTCTAGAGAATATATCTTCCAGTTTACATTAAATCTATCTTCAGAAAGCAGTCAATAGGTAGGTTTAATTATAACTACCTGATATATTGTTCCTATAATTCATTTATGCATAGGATATTTAAAAAAGAATATATATATAAGAAAATTTCACCAGATATTGATATGAATAAATCTGAAATATTCAAAATATTTGAATTTTCTTATCTATCATCTTAATAAGCAAATTCATGCATTTGTTTAGTGTAGTCTAATTTTATGAAACATCAACTACTATTGTCCAATTTTCTATTGCATCATTTTTATATTAAACATTTTGAAAGACTTTAATATATTCTAAAGAAGCAAAATAACTATATAATTTAGCAAAAATCTTCTTCCACCCTGTAAAAATGCATTGCTGCATTTTTACAGGGTGGAAGAAGATTTTTGGAGATTGTATAAGAATTTGTTGTAATAAGACTAATAAAACATTTTTCATGGAAATGACTAACCATAAAAAATTTAGATATCACTCCATTTTCATTCTGTTTGAGAGAGTTAAAGTATTTCAACATTCTAGAATAGAGGTAAAAAATCCTTTTTAATTAGAAGACCATATCTCATTTCAGAGGTATCTCATAAATCCATACATTATATAGCAGGTTGCATATGTATGTTCAGTATACATATACAACAGAAAGATATACTTAAATTGTATTTAAATAATGCTTTATTGAAAAAACATTCATTCATAACTCAAAATTCAGGTCAACAAAATTAACAACTTACACCATTTTATAATTGTTGCCAGACCATAGTAGAAACCACAAAAGGCTGCAGATTTGTAAGATAAGTTATCTATTTATTATAATAATGAATATAGCATTATATATTTATCAAAGCAAGTCTATTTGACAAAAAATATCGAAAATTAGGTAAAAACATCAGTTTGATATATTAAAAATATTAAAGTTACTCATGTTCCAAATAATTTATTCCATTCTTATCCTACAACAATTTGATCTATTAGCTGTAAGTAATCTAATTGTCTCATACTATGATCATGTGAATAGGATCTCATTTTATCTGTCAAAGTTTTACTTTTTAAATTGTTTACGAAATTAGAGGTTGTGTACACCACAAACAATACTACAAAAACCCTATACATATAGCCCGATGGCATACAGCAGTGGTTGGCTTTTGTGTACACCACATTAATTAAATACAAACATGTGATAATTTGAAATGGATATTAAAAACTTATATAAACATATTTAATCAAGCTCCTAGTACTTTTGTTTGACATTTCAAACTTCTTCAGAAACATTCAGAATTTGGTACTTATGGGTTAAGAGGACGCCAGTTGGAAATAGCATTTTTTCCGAATAATGCAATTTTTTATTTGTCAAATTTAATACAATTGTTAAATCAAACAATAAATTACGATTTATAAAGATATAACAAAATTTCACAAATTGTAATAATAAACCACTTGAATATGCAAATTGTTTTGTAGTGTATATGGCAAATAGGTAATATCTATCATCCTAATTAATTTTTTTTCATTTTTACAACCTTATCAGTAAATTTTCTTCTTTTTAGATTTAAATTTACTAGTCTATTGTTATTTTGATATTTTCATTCAAAATTGCAACTTTGATCGCTATTTCCTACTGGCATCCTCTTAACCCATAAGTACCCAGAATTGCAATGTCATGCAATTAAAAGTACTCTAAGCCTGATTAAATCTGTTTACATTTGAGTTTTTAAATTAACACCTGTTTCAAATTATCACATCTCATATTAAAATACTTTACAGGTTTTTTTCCATTATCAAATAAAATGCTATTTCTTCTGCAATTTCAAATTGTATGCAAGTGTTAAGACACTAAGAATTGTTGTCATCATTCAGAAATATTAATTCAGATTGAATCTTTNATATATATATATATATATAATAAATCAGTCTATTTTTAACATAGCATAAAACTAATTTCTACTTAATTAATTAAATAAATATAAATTGTATTTTAATAGTTATTAAGGAAAGTACTGTCCATTATTATAAAATGTTTGCATTTATTTCAGCGAATAAAACTTGGTTAAATTAAAAAAGATATTTTTAATTAAACTATTCTTACCAGCTATGAATGAAAATGAAATGAAATATTTAAATTTTTTGTTTAGAAGTTTAATTTTAATCATTTACAAGTATAAGAAAGAGATCAAACAACAGAGATCAAATTTTATTGTTTATTTCTTTTTGAAAAACTGTTTACTTCATTTATTGCATATCTACTAAACATCTATTATTCAATTTTAAAATCGTATACATTTGAACAAAGAATTAATAACAAAATTTCTTGCATACTGTTAAAAGAAACCGATGAACTCAAAACCAGAAAAGATTACTTCGTTAGAGTTTCTTTTCTTTATTTTTAAGGATTAATCTTTTGAGTTCCTTTCTTTTGCTCAAAACAATGAAGTAATCTCAATGAGCAGTTTTTATTGTGACATCATCACAATGCCAAGCTGCAATTTTTAATCATCTTTTAATTTAAAAAATCATATGCCTTCCAGACCAGAAGTTCATATATAGTTAATTGGGCCTCCAGCCCCTAAGCTTTCTCTATCTGGTGTATCTCACTTGTCAGTTTAATCTGTCTAATGTTCTCAAGATTATTGAAGGACAGACAGATGACAATGGGAACATAGGTCTGAACATAGATTTACATGGGAACATAGATTTACAATGTAATTATAATTTTTGGGTTGCAATTTGAAAATTGCAACCCAAAAATTATAATTACATTGCAAATCTGATCATGTTTGTTCTGTTCTTGATGTAATTATCATGTTTATCTTTCCTTGAATAACATTGACATTTTTGAATTTATTTTTAAAGTCTCCTTTACTTTTTAAAGTTTAACTTTAAACCAACAATAAATTTATTTTTTGGAAATTGTGCCTTCTCCATATACTTATTTTAATGTAGAAATTTTGCAAAAAAAAATTCTAATTAAACTGTCTTGTCACACAACTCTATCAATAATAACCATAAATGAATAATGAAATGGTAAATAAGAGATTATATTGAATGAATTTAAGAAGTTAGTGCCACATATTTTATTTTTATATTATAGCATTTATCCTCTAGTACCAAGAAACAAGCTTTATAAGATATGCACATTGTCTGAAAAATTGTTATCATTATCAGACTTCTAAACACAATCTTTAATAATTTATTAAATCAAACAAACTTGTTGACTTCCTTACTATTTTGCTGATCATAGTACATTGTAGATCTTAAACTACTGTTTTTTGCTTTATAAGATGCCTGTTTTTATTATTTCTCAGATAAATTTTAAGTACATTCATCCTGCAAAGAATATTTTTTCCTCAAAAAATTAACATGAAAAATGGGATGCATACAATACAATAGTGCATTTTATAAGGCAAAAAATATAGTATTAATACTTTGAACAAAATTTAATCCTAGCCCTTTTTCAAATTTTAGACATTATAAAACATGATTGTTGAGGTATTTTAGATAATCAANTCTTACCAGCTATGAATGAAAATGAAATGAAATATTTAAATTTTTTGTTTAGAAGTTTAATTTTAATCATTTACAAGTATAAGAAAGAGATCAAACAACAGAGATCAAATTTTATTGTTTATTTCTTTTTGAAAAACTGTTTACTTCATTTATTGCATATCTACTAAACATCTATTATTCAATTTTAAAATCGTATACATTTGAACAAAGAATTAATAACAAAATTTCTTGCATACTGTTAAAAGAAACCGATGAACTCAAAACCAGAAAAGATTACTTCGTTAGAGTTTCTTTTCTTTATTTTTAAGGATTAATCTTTTGAGTTCCTTTCTTTTGCTCAAAACAATGAAGTAATCTCAATGAGCAGTTTTTATTGTGACATCATCACAATGCCAAGCTGCAATTTTTAATCATCTTTTAATTTAAAAAATCATATGCCTTCCAGACCAGAAGTTCATATATAGTTAATTGGGCCTCCAGCCCCTAAGCTTTCTCTATCTGGTGTATCTCACTTGTCAGTTTAATCTGTCTAATGTTCTCAAGATTATTGAAGGACAGACAGATGACAATGGGAACATAGGTCTGAACATAGATTTACATGGGAACATAGATTTACAATGTAATTATAATTTTTGGGTTGCAATTTGAAAATTGCAACCCAAAAATTATAATTACATTGCAAATCTGATCATGTTTGTTCTGTTCTTGATGTAATTATCATGTTTATCTTTCCTTGAATAACATTGACATTTTTGAATTTATTTTTAAAGTCTCCTTTACTTTTTAAAGTTTAACTTTAAACCAACAATAAATTTATTTTTTGGAAATTGTGCCTTCTCCATATACTTATTTTAATGTAGAAATTTTGCAAAAAAAAATTCTAATTAAACTGTCTTGTCACACAACTCTATCAATAATAACCATAATGAATAATGAAATGGTAAATAAGAGATTATATTGAATGAATTTAAGAAGTTAGTGCCACATATTTTATTTTTATATTATAGCATTTATCCTCTAGTACCAAGAAACAAGCTTTATAAGATATGCACATTGTCTGAAAAATTGTTATCATTATCAGACTTCTAAACACAATCTTTAATAATTTATTAAATCAAACAAACTTGTTGACTTCCTTACTATTTTGCTGATCATAGTACATTGTAGATCTTAAACTACTGTTTTTTGCTTTATAAGATGCCTGTTTTTATTATTTCTCAGATAAATTTTAAGTACATTCATCCTGCAAAGAATATTTTTTCCTCAAAAAATTAACATGAAAAATGGGATGCATACAATACAATAGTGCATTTTATAAGGCAAAAAATATAGTATTAATACTTTGAACAAAATTTAATCCTAGCCCTTTTTCAAATTTTAGACATTATAAAACATGATTGTTGAGGTATTTTAGATAATCAATAAACAGTAAAATTAGTGACTATTGTGTTGATTCTAATATTATTAATCAAAAACATTTTTTTATCATTATTTCCTATTAATGAGATTACTTAGTGTTTTCTTTAAATGATTTTTATAAATAAAATTTGATTAGTTTTTTGTTCTGATTTGTATTTTTAATTATTCTGAATTCTTAAACAAATTATAAAATTATATAAATTGTATAATAAATTCAGAAACAATTTTAAAATAAAATTAAAAACAAATTTTTATAAATTCTCTAATACATATATTGAAACAAATACAAATAATTTTTAAAATTCCATTCCCAGCTCTGTTATAAGAGAGGGAAAGTATGGCAATTGGTCAAAAAATGATTCCTCCAAGACTATATTTTTTTTCGACTTGAGACCTTGAAACATTGAGAAATACAAAAAAAATTGGGATTTTTTTCTGTATGTACAGTATGGATGTTTGTGTGGGGGACACGATTTTGTTTATCCTCTTTGAAGCTTGATAACTCCTGTGATTTCTGTCAAAAATTTCTGAAATTTTGCAGGAAGCTTTGTTTATTAGGAGGAATGATGCTATTAAATTCTGGTGGTTAAAGATCAAGGAGCTGGGGAGATAAGGGGGGCTGTGGGTTATATTTTGATTAGGGTTGGACTTAACGAAAATTTTACTCATTAGAATTTACAATTTTTTATAAAATCCATTCCTAACCTCAAATTAAAACATTTTGACATTTTACAATAATTAAAAATATTTTATTTAAAAAACTTTTTATATCATAACAGATGGTGCCACACATGCAGTTTTAAATGTTTCCAGGAATGTTAAGCATCATTGCTGGATTTTTTGATAAAAGAAAACATTCAGAAAATATTCTAATATAATTTAAAAAGGATATATTATTTGGGATAAAAATCCAAGTTATTATATCCCAAATAATATATTATAAAATTAATACTTTCAAATGTTGAAAATTAAGAAATCAGTATATTATTTTAAATTAAATTTATATTAAATCTTAAACCAAAGTAAATTTGCATAATAAACATAATAAAATGTAACATTTATATACAAAACACAATAACAATTATGCATAATTTTTTTTTTTCTCACTTTTATATCAAATAGAATTACATAATAAAATCTTTAATTATAAAAGGATGCAGATTAAATTACTGTTGATGAATTTAGATTTACAGAAAGATTTACAGATGATTATTTATTAATAAATATAAATATTAGGAAAAAATAATAAATCTACTACTAATAAACATAAAAATAATCAATACTGAAAAAACTTAAGTTCTAACACATTGTTACATATGAAATGTAATATTTTGTGACAGAATACAAAAAATATGTAATAGAATATCTATAGATGAACATAATCAAAAAAAATAGGTGATATGTTTAAGATGTAACTATTAAATAATTATCTTTCTATATATAATTATGACATTTCGGTTTAAAAAGTGAGTAAACAAAATGACTGATGCCGAGAGAATTTATATTAAAAAATTAATACAAAAATTTTAAAAAATAAAATAAATACATAATAGCTTTATTTAATAAAACCATGATCTTTATATATATTAAAAATTAAGTATCACAGATTACTGATTGATTAGAATGACCCACTTGAATAAGTAAAAATAATTTTTATTTATAGTTGTTTATATTAAACAGATTAGAAACAAATTAATAGTAAAAAAATCTTTGCTTTTAAAAGTTTTTGTATAATTCTATAAATACTTAATTGTTTTTATTACTGTCAGTTAATTATGTTGTTTTTTTTACAATTTTGTAAACACGAAATTATAACTTAACCTTTCTTGACAATAAAGTAAAATAAAACTTTTTTTTTTTTTCAAAATTGTCTTGGTTTGATTTCCATTTACTGATTTATACATTTTACATAAAATAAATACATGAAAAATCATTCACTGATTGAGAAATTTGAATTGGTTTAGCAAGGTTAAGAAAGGAAAACTTCACAAAGAATCTGAAAATGTGGGTCAAAATTAGAAAGTGCAATTATTTAAAATTAATCAATAAAAATATTCTGATAAACATCATTATAACTTTTGAACTTCTTGTTTAAAAAATAAAAAAAAAAATTAAGCTTACACCTTAAACTACTTTATTTGCAATTTAAGGAATAATTTCTAATTGGAGGTGGTTTTTATGTTAAGGAAAGATCAAATAAACTATAGCTATTTACAATGTTTTCAAAGCATTTTTTGTTTTAATAACTTAAATATGTAACTAGGCATTTTAATGAACTTACAAATAAAATTTTAAATAAATAGAGGTAGAAATTTTTGTTTAATTTTAATATGCTTACACATTGCATAAGAATAAAATGCTTTTCGACAATTTTCAACTATAAACATATTTGTTACATAAAGAATTTTTAATGTTAATGAAGTGATATAAATATATTTAAAATTTATCTTAGAACATATTTAACATTCTCTAAGATGATAATTGATGAATATTCAAAAAAGAATTTTGTGAATAATAAAAATATAGAAAATATAGAAAATATTTTAGACTGAATTTTTATTGAACCTAAGTGTAATTCATTTTTATACTGTTGTATTGAGAACTGTTATTATTTAGTATAGTAAAAATTGTTTAAAATGAACCTTCTACAAAACTGAAACTCATCTAAACAGAAAATAAATCTTAGAATTGAAGAATTTGCTTTTATAAGCCAGAAACCTGTCTAATGCAGAAACTTTTTGGAACTAATTGCATAACATAATATGGGTAAAGTAGAATTCTAAATTCTAATTAATGCTGTAACTTGCAGGCTTTGGTTTTGATAGACTAAGTCTTGTTACCAAGTACTAAATGTTTTTTTAAGATTATATTTTTATTATCATGAAAATATTTGGGACAAGACAACAGTTTTAAGTAACTATAAAAGTTACTTAATAAAAACACAACCCTCTGTAAAACAGAAACCTGCCAGTAAAGAAAATTCTGGCCAGTACCTTCATATTCTGTTTTAAACATATTTTGCTGTATTAAATTACAAACTAAAAACAGCTTCAAATATTTGATAACTTAAATGGTAATTTAATTTTAACTTTCAGTTTTAGATTTTGGATTGGAATGTGTTATTTTAGGCTTATAACTGTATAGTTAATTAATTCTAAAGTTATAATTGTATAATAATAATTTATAATAAGTGATTTTATTACATTAAAAATCACCAGTTGTAGTGATATTTAAAAAACAAAAACAATCATTAGACTTTAAAATTTAATGTAGATGTATAATACTAACTGATATTATATATTGTAAACTTTTAATCTATAACCTATATTATGTTAATATGATTCCTAAAATATTAAGGTTGAGGCTTATTCACAAATAATATGGTACTCTATTCAGATGCAATCACACAAAGAGTAAAGCTACTGCTTTACAAGTTTATTGCTGTCAGTTATTATTTTGTTTGGTTTCAACCATTTATATAGTAGCATTTTCTATTAAGTTTGTTGCTGGTTTGGAAATTCTGTCAAACTGATGAGGAGCTTGGCTCAAAATGCATCTTTGACAAACTGACAGCAATAAAAAAACATCTAAAATAGTTAGTAGCTTTACTCCTTGTGTATTGCATCCACATTATTTGTGAATAAGCCTCAGCCTTAATAACAAGTATATATGGATTTTGATACTCATTGAATTCCTAAAATAGTAAATTCTAATCCAAAAAATCTGAAAATGAAACTTTAAAATAAAAACACTTAAACATTTTGAGGAAAATTTCTTAAATTAATATTATGTAGAAAGATTAGCTTATCATCATTATTTTATCTAACAATTTAATTTTCCATCTCAGTAAAAATTGACATTAATAAACAATTTAATACACTATATATGTTATAGTATGTTGCAACGTATTTAAAAATGATAATCTAACACTAAAAATATAAGAATAAAATATTCATATGTTTATATTAAAAACTTGTGCTTATTAAAATAAAGATCTTTAAAGATATTAATTAATGTTGATGAATCATCAGTTAAATTCAAAGTGGCATAATTATGAGATTTTTTCATCAACTGTTGTAATATTTTTGTATGGCAACAGTTACAAAGTCAGATATGAAAAACTGCAAATATACAACTCACCAAACCATCACCAGTTCATGACACGATGTTGATGTCATGTCATGAACTGGTGAGTGGTATATTTACAATAACTCAGTTTTTGTGATATATTGAAAAACTTCATTTTAAATATTCTTGGAAATTTTTGTCTATATAAATAAAACTCAATAATAAATTGAAGCTCTCAGGGATTGTAGTACTAACCCTCAGAATCACATTTCTAAGGGTCTAATTAAGTTTGAATGTTTCAAAAAATTATAAAATCATATGAATAGGTTTGTGTTAATATTTTTTCCCTCTGATCATTGCCTGTAGATGTGGCTGGCTGCCATCTCATCATTTTTAGGATTGTTTTTCAAACATTCAAAATCAATTACCTCAGAATCATGATTCTGAGGGTTAGCACTGTACCTCCCCATGGGCTTCAATTATATTTTTATAGATTGTAATAATGTCTACATTATTGCATTATAACTTAGGACAAAACTCAGAGTAATTTTATTGTCTTCTCTTATTTTTATGTATTTAACAGCTTAATACTACTATATATTTTTTTTTTAACTAAGACAATATAAGTTCCTCTCCTTAGGAAAATTAATAAATTATTGAAAGATTTTTTCAAAGAAGGAGAAAAACAGATATTCTGAATAATTGAAAGTACAAATATACATTGCTATAATTCAAAATATGAGCTATATACTGGGATAAGTAATATACAGTATTCTTTATTCTTTATTTATTAATGCAGGAGATGTCTCAAGAAAAATAATTGCCACCCCGATACAACAAAACTAAACAAAATGGCCCATTAAAAATAATAAATTTGTAATTATTTTAAAATATTTCATACAATTACAAAAAACCATTTAAAAATGTGAAGAAATATCAGAACATAAAAATATACAAATGTAAAAAAAAATCATGTAGAAATTTAGAAAATTATTATATAGTATAATATTTATGGTACTAGATGTAGCATGCTTTTTATATTGACAGAAAAAGAAGGAATAAATAGTAATATTGAAATGATAAAATATAACATGTCGTCGTGAACTACTTATAGTTAGAACAGACAGAGTTCTTAGGTTTATATAGTAAGATGGAAGCAAGCCATTATGGCATTTATGTAAATAACTGATCAAAGTAAGAAATTTGTTTAGTAAGATCAGGAAGTCAGAAGTGAATATGAGCAACATCAGGTGGATCAGTGAAATGGCTTATTTCGGATAAGATACATTTTAGAAAGTTCAGTATTTGATTTTTTCAATAGGGAATATTTGAATATTGAAATTCAAGACTGAATATTACTGAAATAGATAACATGGAGGGCAATATATATTATAACAAACAATTATTTGTGACATTAGGCTGCAAATTTTTAATCATATTTTTAATTTATTTAATTTAAAATATATGCTCTTCACCTCAAATTAGTAGTGTCTTTCCCTTGTAAATCATACTTTTTCTTTGACAATAGAGTTGTGCAGGCCATCTATCTAAAACCTTTCAGGGGAAATTTTTGAATTGAAATAACACTACTTACAGTTTGCATCAGAAGTTTGTATATAGTTAATCAGGACCTTCTTCCCCTAAGGTTACCATATTTGGTTTCATCTTTCATCTAGCAAACTCCATTCTCAAGATTATGGAAAGACAGACAGACAACAGTGGGAATTTATAGGTCTACAATTTTTTAAAATTGTAGCCTAATAATTGATTCTTTTTATTTATATATATATTTATTTAATACACTGGTGCTTACTAATCCAAATCTGTGCTAATTAAAACCAATTTTGTTCATTTTTCCACTAAATGTTTCAACCAAAAACAAAAAGAAATCACAGTTTTTTTTCAAAATGTGTAAAATTTATAAAATTAATATGTATTTTACATTTTAACATTAATGTATGTACCGACTACAATATAACATTTTAAAAAGTATATGTACAGTACTTGTCTATTGCCTTCTCTTTGACTTCCTTTTCTTTGTATAATTCTATCTGATTAGTACTGTACAATAATTAATTATTTTGGATTCAAACGAATTAAATTTAAATTTCTATTCTTGTGAATCTAGTTCTATTCAAAATTCTACTTTGAATAAACTAGAATTTTGAATCAAAAAGATGTTTTATTGTAGTTATATTTTACAATTGACTTTTTTAAAGAGTAAAAAAGATACATAAATCTTATTTACTCTTAAGAGTAAATTATTTCAATATTATATTTTGATTTTGAAGTTTTATAGTTTTGATGTTATTCAAACATTGCTTTTATACTTGACACAATAAATGTTAGATGAAAACATTTAAGCTGCTTTATGAAACTTAAGTAAATATCAAACTGTAAACATAATATTGAGACATTGATGTAGTTATTTTGTACTCATTTTTTTATTATAAATAACTTATAAAGATCCACATTAGACATTGTCCTAAATTAAATGCTCAAAAAATATACCTGTAAATGTTACAAGTATAGAAACTGCCGTCATTCATGTGTAGATCAATTGTTTTCAAATTATTACTGTTTTCTCTTAGATGTACACAAAACACAATAAAATAGGAAACCTTCATTTGATGATTATGTTTTACATTTGTAATTACTTTGCTGTGGAAAGTTGTTATTACAGCTTTATTTCATAACTAATTATTCCAAAATTTTTTTCATTATAAACAGTTTGAAGGAATTATTATCACATTATATTCACTTTAAAGGAACTGTAAAAATTTTACCACCAAGAGTGTGTTTGAAAACTTAAATATTGTTTTATTAAAAATGACATTGGCACTGATACCAAAACTGTATATAATGAAAATTCTTGACACCACTATTACAAGTTTTAATGTCGGAACAATTATTTGATGTCCCCGATATCATGACTTTCCATAGCAAAATAATTATGAATGTAAAACGTAGTCATTGAATGAAGGTTTCCTATTGTATTGTGTTTCATGTACAGTACATCTAAGATAAAATGATAATAATTTGAAAATGATTGATCTATGCATGTGTGACAGCAGTTTCTGTACATGTAAGGTTTACAGGTATATTTTTGGGGGATATTACTGGTTTTTTTTTTTCATTTTGTGTGCTTTATAAACAGTTACATTAGTTCACTCAGCTACAATGTAATTTATCTGTGGAAGGCCATAAGATGAAAAATGTCACACATGGATTCTCCATAGTGAAGAAATAAATAGAAATATAAATTTGAAAATATTTGATATATTTGAAATATATTTCAAATTATTGTTCAGAGCAACTGACAAGGGTTTAATTTTTCCAACGACACCTTTAAATGGTATCTATGGGAAATGCTCTAATTTAGATGAATTAAATATTTTCAACAAATGAAATTACATTTATCTATGATTATCCTGTAGTATATTAAGTCAAATATTTATTGTATCCATTTACTAGATTGTTATTCTTTGCCTATATTTAAAAATTTGCCAAGCCATACTTAATGTATTGTATTTATTTGTCAGTTAACTAATTTGTGAACCATATTTTTTTCATAGAAAGTTGTTTTCTATGAAAAAATATTTTAGAAAGTGAACTGTGAGCATTTAAAATATCTTTTGAATTATCAGTTATCCAAATAATTTATGATAGGATGCTATTCAAATTGGATTTTATATAAAATCAACCTCAGATTTCAAACAGTTCGGTTTAATGAACAAAATTCTGAATGCCTTATTTGACTTGGTTGCCATGCAATAACTCAGTTGTTGAATAAGCTACTTGGCAAGCTGACCACAGATTAGAGCAACACAGACAGTTAACGCCCTATATGTCCTGTGTTAAAAGTCAATGACCCACCCAATCAATGATGGGACTACCGATTCGTGGCGCCAAGATTGCTTCACGTCACTAGATGTCATGACACAAACATTGATGACGTTGTTATTCAAATTAGATTTCAGTGTGCATGCAGCTAAGATACTACCATCATTTTTTTGGTGCACATCATAATTGAATTTAAATCAAATTAATTAATTAAAAACCACATTAATTGACATTTGCGTAATATAAATGACCTCTGTTAATCCATGTTTAAAGATGCTTAACTCAAATAATGAAAATTTGCTAATATAATATAATAATATTTGCTTTAATATTTATTAATACTAGGTATAAGTTAATTAAAATTAAAAATAATAGATAATCAAAACTCTGGTTTTTACACCGAAACTGAAATTAAAAATAAAATAAAATTTAATTAATTATTAAAGTTTAAATTTAAGTCAAAGCAATTGAAACATAATACAGTCGACTCCCCCCTATAAGACAGTAGATACGTTCCATTTTTTATGAAATTGATGTTTTAGGAGACCTTGCCAATCACAGCCCAACACGTGTGAAGTTTACAGACTACGGCAGTTTGAAAGGTATTCCATAAAATTAATCGATTCCTAGACTAATTCGACTCAACATTTCCAAAATATGTATATTTTTTTGGGAATAATCCGTATAAACTATGATATAAACAAAAAATTGTAGGATTACTTACCGAGTGTGCACCGTTCGACGTCGCCACTGCTTAAGCTTGTTTTCGTTGCGGAGCAGTGCACCAAATGGTGGGCGTGATTTCTGATAAGTTATTTTTCTGCGAAAAATTCGTTGAACTTTGGAGACATCATTAATATAAATAATTTTTATGGCCATTGAATAAGAAATGTTTCTTTCACAAGAAATGCATAAAATTAGTGCAGTATTAGACTTACGGTACCTAATTTACATACTGTACAGACGATAGTAAACTCAACTTACTAGCCTAAACTCTCCGTAGCGTGGCGCTGGACGGCAGAAAGTATATATATAATTATAATAAAGTTACAATAAATTAAGTTAATATATAATTATATGTACAGTACCTAATTTATATATAATTAATATATAATTATATGTACAGTACCTAATTTATATATAATACTGTACAGATGACAGTAAACTCAATTTACCCACCTAAACTCTCCATAGCGTGGCGCTGGATGGCGGAAAGTAGTTCGGCTGTTCGATGACATTTTACCAAATCATAGGAGTTTTTTTTACCATGTTTGTACGGATACTGTCAAATTTTTTCGCTGTCATATAGGAATCCGAACTATAGGAATCCATGTTATAGGGGGTCAACTGTATTTCAGAAAGTGTGGATAAAGTATTTGTTGTCAGTCTTGATTGATTTAATTATATTTTATCCAGGCAGAATCAAGTCTGTCTATAGCATTTTTTGTAAAGTGATGATTTTGGTTTCAGTAACAGAACATTTTGCTTTTAATACTTTGTGTGTGTGTGTGTGTGTGTGTGTGTGTATATACACACACAGTGGTGTCAGAATTAGTACACCACTGCCAGAGCCACACACATTACTATATTCATTGTATATATATAATACCACTGTGTGATTCTACTTTGATTTTTCCTTCTTAGACCAAGTAGTTTATGCCTACTATATGAGTTTTGAGCATTTTTGGATGGCAATGATGTGATCTCGTGAGACTAGGGTAAGAGGATGGAATAGGAAAGGACGAGATTCGCTCAACACAATTTACTACACTTAAATGTTTATTAGATGGCATGAAAGTTGGTACAACACATTACACAGGGTATTTGTGGTTTTGCAGAGAGAGATTACAAATTTTTGGTACCTTACAAATTGGAACTAGAATCCCCATTGAGGATCTTTGGAATGTAGTCCTTCAGTTAGCAGTTTGGGAGAGAAGTAGAGGGATGACAAGGAATCTGAGGACACAGAAGAGCACTAATCCAAGAGGTACACAAACACACTAAACTGAATAGTTGAAAGGACGGGCAACGACTGACTGAAATCGGCCTTTCTTCATCATATTCAAAGCAGCAAATACCTTAAAAGTGGCCAAGAGTTGTGGGAAAGGTGTCACTACCAACTTTGAGAAAGCACAAGTTGACACTCTCTCAGGTCAGAAAGTTGACATATACTAGCTTCTGATGAGGTTATCCTTGTATTGTTTTCCTTTTACTTGTTCAATTCTCACAATAATTTTATATTTCATATATGTATATAATAAGCCAATACTAACAGATTATATCTGATAGTTGTTTGCTTATTACATATGTACAGTATATCAGATTTATAGATGTTGGTTTATGTATATTATATATAATGTCATATTGCTTTTGTAGGCATTTTTATGCATGAAGAAAAGGTAAAAAGTGAGCTTTGTTTTGAGGGTCGGGAATAGATTAATCCATTTTATATTGTTTCTTTGTTTTGGTTTAAGAACAACTTTTAGGAACAAATAAAATTTGAAACCAGGGTTTGACTATTTGTAAATACAGTAGAGCATCGTTTATCTGAATGTCCATCAACCAAAATGCCAATTAACTGAAAGCTTTCCAGACGGCAAATTTAAATTTCTGCTAGTGCTGTGGTGCTGCAATCTTTGGCTATGTCTTGGGCTACTCCAATATTATTTTTATTGGTGTGTGTGTGTGTGTAACGCACCGTTTACGAAAACAAAAAAAAAGAGGGGTTACACAATATTAGGGTTTAAGTACCAGGCCTGGACTTGTCAAATTAAAACAATAATTTCCAAAACCACAGATAATAATTCACAATAAATATAAGTTTTATTATATTGAAAAAAAACAATAATGGGTTAATTGTCCCAACCAGGGCTGTGGAGTCGGAGTCGGAGTCATCAAAAAATCTTCCGACTCCAACTCCTTTTTACTTACCAACTTGTTATGTATGTAAAATGGAAAAGTATTGGAATCGTGTCAAATTTGACCCTCCAAGTTTTTTTTTGCAAATCTACACGTTTGGAGACCTCCCGAACCCCTCAGAAAAGTCAATAAAGGGGAAAAATTCGCGCACGCGTGTGTGTGTTGGCATCTAATTTGTTTAATTTCTTTATTTTCTGTTCTGAGATATTAAACAATATCTCAGAACTGGTAAAGTTTAAGAAACAAAATGTGGCACTGTAGCTTGTGTATAAAGGGGCATTAATACTATTAAATTTTGGTTCTTAATTAAAGGTTGACAGGGTGAAGACATAAAAGTGGTCATGTGCCATATCTCTTAATGAATATTTTACTCGTTATTAGCGTTGAAAATTTAAAAAAATAAAATAAAACTCGTCTTTACCCTCAAAGTCAGCTTTTTTGCCATTTTATAATAGTACAATAAAACCCATTAAGATGTTCTCGCTTAAGATGTTAGAATGTGTATGGGGACATGATTTAATTCAACCACTTTGACACTTAATAACTAACTCCTGTGTTAAACCATCTGACTCCGATTCTGACCACAGAAATTATTAGGCTTCAAACAAGGTGAACAAAATCACGCCCTCCCACACACAGTCTAACATCCACACATATAGAAAAAACCTGGAATCGTTTGCATATCTCAAAATTTCAAGGTGTTCTGAGTCCAGAAACGTAAAAATTTGGGAGGGGTCATTTTTTGAGCGAGCGCTACACTTTCCCTCTGTTATATATAACAGCTGAAAAAGTAAAAATTGTCGAATACATATTTATATATTACTTAGTGAAGTCTTTTAGCTTTGGAATAAAAAGTTTCTATGCTCTATCTTTATTACAACTCTATTTATTGAATATTTTATTCTGAGGTCACATGATGACATCAGAATTTCCAGGTCTCTTTCGGTAACAAGTCTGCCCCTAGTTGGAGTCGGATGGTAAGGAAAAGTCGGAGTTGGAGTCTGTAGATTTTTACGCAACTCCACAGCCTTGGTCCCAACAGTTAGTTGAATAATTGAAAGCAACAACTAAAATCAATAATCCAAAAAAATCGTACTTATAATATCAAATCAAAGAAAACTTTTTATCTCCACCTCAAAAGGATCCTACAGCCAAAATATACGGCTTCTGCTAAGTGATCACAGACGTCTCAACAACCGTCATCGCCAGAAGCTACTACTCTCTCCGTAGTCGATGTGCCACCTTTTATTTAACGTTTAGTGCAGCTCCGCACTGTCTTAATTTACATACATTTGCGTGACAGGATCAGGCAAGGATGCAAACTAAGTTTGCTTTTCTTTCTTTGCCACCTGCGCTTAGGAGTTTGTCCTTAACTAAAAAGAACCCCGAAAAGAAAATAATTAAATAAAATAATGCCCCAAAACATAAAATAACGGTTGGACATTGACTCCTTTACATGTGTTTTAGCTGGCAGCATTGGCGCGACCATGAGAAGGTACTTAAGGACGTGCCAGGATTTTAACGCATTTCAGCATGGGATAGGTTAATATATTTTTTCATATATAATTGGTTATCTGAAAAATCAATTTTTGATCAACCCCAGTCCCCAATTGATTAGGATAATCGATGCTCTACTGTATGTGCATATCTGTATTTCCTTAAAAATTTAAGAGAATGATTGCTAAATTCAGATTTATTATACAATAAGTCAAATATGATATTTGTATATTTAAAATCTTTTTGATATTTGCAACATGTTTCTTTAGTTTAAAATTTAGAAGTCTTTTCTAAACAACAGAATAGTAAGGATACTCACAAGTTATATTCATTTACTGTAAATTTAGTCAGTTTCAGTCAATAAAACCTTCTGTATTTGGATTTCGTTGTATTTACATAACCTGATTAAATAACCTACTTTGTAAAAAATCAATAAATTTAGACCAGATAATTTAATATTAATTTTTCAAAGTATTTAGTGTAATTGCTAAATATTGCTTGAATTTTTAATTGTTTATAATTTTGACAATGTATTGAGGTAATGCTACTCATTTGTATGTTTTTTTGGAACTTGTTAAACTATCTTTATCAATGACTTTGATGTTGGCATTTTGACTTAAGAAACAACATTTACAAAGTTAGAAAAAGAGTATTTCTAAATTTTTAAGTATACTGATGGAAAATGAGCAAAAGATAGGTTATTAATCAGGATAAATGAATTCACGAATAGAAATATATTGATCTTTTTAGATATTAATTATTTATATTAAAAACTTTAGAGAATTCATTGTTCAATAATTATTACTTTGTTTAAGCTTTCTTTGAGAGTTTGTACTGTAAATTAAAATTTTCTCATTAAGTAAAAGTAAAAATTTAATTTTCCAAGTTTATATCTCTACATAATCATCATTCTTACAAATCAAAGATAGTGTCAATAAGTATTTCTATAAGCTAGTTTCACAATATAAAGTATTTCAGCAGGTAAATAGCTTAAAATAATACTTATTAAGTATATACTGTATTTTGTATTTATTAAGTATATACTGTATAGCGAGTATAAGTCGCTGTCAAGTATAAGACACACACCTATTTTGAGACAAAAAATTTAGAAAAAAACTTTTTTTAATAGGATTGTTTAAACATGCATTTTATTTGATTTTTTATTCAAGAATATGACGGATGGACGAATCGATACCTTTACTAAACTGAAATAATCGTCATTTCTTAATTAATGTAATTCTTAATGGTCACGAGATGACAGTCGACAGAACATGGTGGCGATGACTCGTGTGTCGCTACTCTGATAATCTTGGTACTCTAGCCATTCGGTTGAGGGACCATCTGCTTAACGGACACTGCACAGGTTGGTCCCTAGAGTGGACCACTACTGTAGATAATTTCACTGTAAAAATGGTTACCTGTCAAGTATAAGATGCACCATGATTTTGAGCCCCAAAAAGTAGTAAAAAAAGTGTGACTTATACTCATCAAAATACGGTAACTATAACTTTTTATTAAAGAAAAAGATGTAGAAGAATTTTGTCTTCATTGTTTTGTTTTTCTTTTGCATGTCTTTCTTTACAATTAAATAGTATTCTAGTTTGTTTCAAGTAAGTTGGCACCTGTTGTAAACCAAAGTACATGTCATTTTGCCTTCTGATTGTTCTGAATTAAATGTTAGTTGAATGTAAGCCAAATTGTGACTGATTTCCTCTGCAAAATATATTTCTAAATAATTTTGCTCTGAAGTATGTGAAAAAGGAAAATTTGATGTGTAAATATAATATAAGTAGTATAGATATTTTTTATCTGAAAAACTGTAAATCATCATTAGAGTAGTTTCAAGATATTAATATATCTAACACAAATTAAATTGTATATTTTTTCATCAGTGAAAATCATACTTTTCATCTATATTATTATTACTAAAATAGAAGTCGATAATTGTAATGAAATAATAAAATTCAATTATTACAGAAATAATACATTTATTGTATGAGAAATAACAACAATGTAAAGTAAAAACTTTTTGAAGCAGATGGCTTTCCTCTGTTATTGTTATAATAGAAAAAGAACTTCTGATGAAACGAAAGAGATAATAAACATCAAAGAATGTTATAAAATTTGCAAGAATGGATAATATTTTTGGAATATTGTTTTCTACAGTTTTTGTTGTTAGTAGTTAACTTTTATTGGCTTTTATCATTTTGTAATTTAAATTTTTTACAGTATAATGTCTTTGGCCACTTTGGAGATAGTAATAATTGTATGCTATGAATATATTTAGCATTTACCATATTTAATTTTAGAACCATTTTGTATTTTTTTCTAAGATTTAGAGAGATTATTTTTTAATATCCTTAAATTAGTATTGTTTTAATCAGTTAAAAATATGATTTTGCTTAAGTTAGTGCACTTTAGTGAAGTTATACTTAAATTGCTGGACTGTTTATTTACATTATTTATTCTTTTAAAAGACTAAGTATGATTTATACTCATATATTTACCAGGTTGGATTATTGTTTTCCTTTCCTGCCTCAGAGTTGGAAAGAAAAAAAAATAGAAGACAATTGTTTTAAACTGTATGCGGAAATTTTCCAAAGAATACCTGCTATAACAAGTATGATTAAAGTGAGTGAATTGAGTAAATTTTGAGTGAATTGATCATGTCTCCTGATTAAAACAGACTACATAAGACAAAACTTGGGTTACTAGTCCTAGCAGAGGTTATACTTTGGAAAATTTCCACATATGTTTAATGAAAAAGTCTGCCATCATGATTTAGTTGTTAAATTATTGTGTACAATTGTTTTATCTTAAAATTTAGTGAATTCACAATGGATATGGAAAAAATGGCCAGCTTAGTGCCTCTGAGTGGAAAAATAAACAATTAAAAAACTGTCATTTGTCATCTTTAGTTTTTATGTTTTAAAATCTATATGCAACCTATTCAGTAAATCTGTTTCAGCATAAAAGAGATTTTATTTTACAGAAAGAACTTACCATGGGCATATGATTCTCGAATATATTTTCCATAATAATAAAGAAGATAATTTTCACACATCGTGTATTTCATAGTTAGATAAGTTCAATTTTAGACTAAATATTGATACTTTTCAATTATTCAAAGCTTTTGTATTAATAAGAAAATATCCTTTCAATAATTATTTATTATCCAAAATTAAAGTAAATGTTGAGTGATATGATGTGGCTCCCCTTCTATAATAATTATTTCTTAAGAATTATAATAAAACTAATATTAAATTTTACTGAAAGAAAGGAAACTGTAAATTCTTTCATAAAGACTGGCGTAATTGTGGATTCATAAGAAAATACTGTCATGAAAAATGATTCAATATAAATTTTGATATTGACAAATGCCAAATGTTTAAATGTTATTTGGTGTATGTCCATAATGACAATGTATGAATGAATTAAATGGCATTGAATTTAAATTATTCTTGGAAAAAAATTTTAGACATTTTTTTTAATTTAACAAATTATCAAAAAAACTCTGTAAACAGTTGTGTAAACGTATAAAAGTTTTTCTAATAAACATGACTCAGTCTTAAATTTTGAATCTTTTGTCAAGATTCATTTTTAATTTACTTAATAACTACCTCAGTCACACATTATTATCGTCAATAAGTTTTTAATTAATTTGTTTTTTTTTTTATGTGTTTAAATAGGTATATTTTTTAATATATTAATTGGGATTGTGTGTTTTGAAACAATGAATACTGATTAAACAAAAATGCTAAGGAGATGGAGTTGCTATTTAATANAATTATTTTCATTTTTTTTTTAATTTCAATTTATTTAAAAAACAAGATTTTTAGCTAGTTTATATCATGAAATAAACAATAATGTTACAAGTTTTTCTCAATTGGTAAATGTAAAACTACGTTTATTGTCAATAAAAAAAATTTAAGCAGTATGCCAAGTTAAGGTAATATGATTTTACTAATATGTCAGGTTTTTTGGTTCTTGCATAGTTTCTTTTTGGAAAAATTGCTACTGTTGAAAACTACAAGTACCTTAGTTTTATGTGGATAACCTATGAATTATCTTTATTTAAAAACAGATGCAGGTTATGCATTGAGACAGATTATATACTTTCAGTTGTAATTACAAACTCAAAAAGTTTTACCTTTGTCTAAATTTACTAAGAGCTTCTTTAGAAAATGTGAAAAATTCTTTGTGTACCACAAACATTTTTCTGCCATTCAGATTTTTTCCCCAAAACCATCAAAGACACATATACATATATCTTACCTGTAGTTCTCTTCCACCATTCATTTTCAAGTTCAATTCATGTTTTAACTGATATTATTAAACACTTTTATTTGAATCTGTATCTTAAAAGCTGATAAATTTTCAGTAATTATTCCCCATCTACATAATGATGTCATTTCAGAGAACTTTCATGATTAAGATATATGGCCCAATACTTGTCATCCTAATAAGCCATAAATTCATTGCTCTTTTCATCACTATAGAGTGAATATTGACAATTAAAGTAATTATATACATTTAAAACAATAGCCCTAGTTTGATGATGCAATATTTCTGTTTTGTTTACAAACAACAGCATTACTTTCTACCATTTTGCTAATGACATCAAAATTAAAGATGACTTCACTAGAATTTTGGTTTATTTGTTTCATTTTTTAAACTCAACAGTGTAGAATTCTATTTTCTACTAATTATAGTAACATTTTGTTATATAATTTAAATAATTCTAAGTTATTAAAATCAATTTAAAAAAATCATTTAATTATTAAATTTAACAGCAGATGGCAGCCTAACTGCTTACCTCCTGCCATATTACTTAATAATTGTTTAACTTTAATTGCTCAACAAAGGGAATCATTAAATTTAACAAGAGGTGGCAGCCTAACTGCTTACCTCCTGCCATATTACTTAATAATTGTTTAACTTTAATTGCTCAACAAAGGGAATCAGCTGTTCATCTGCTATTTGAAGTAATTATCAAGTTGACTGTATTTATTATAATTGTTAGTATTTTTTATTTATATGCAAAAATTATATTTTAAAATAAATCTTTAATTATAATGATAATTCACAAATTTAATTAGCATTAATTTTTTTAGTTATCTTTTTTTCAACAACATAATTGTCAAACTGCAGATGCTCAACAAAAATACAATAGTAGAGCTGCCCAGTTATACAGAGAGAAACTTTATCATATGGCATCAAATGCTATGAGACTACATGGAACTAAGGTAATTTAAATCATATTTTTTGAAATTTTTATTATCTAACTAACATTAACATTACAAAATAAGTTTTTTGTAATTTATTTAAAATAAATACTGTTTCAAAATTGTTTTATATTAAAATTCTATAAAAGTTCAAATAATTTATATAAATAAAATAATTGTGTATACATGTATCAATTATAGAAGAACTCAGTTAAGAAGTTTTTCAAGGGACAAGCTTAACTTAAAAAACTTAAGAGAAATGAAAATAGTATAACATTTTATTCAATAATCCATATTTATTTAACAATGTATCACCAATTTACAGTGAATTAGGCTTATATAGTATCTATTTAGATATTTGTCTAATGTAGTCTGCTTCATCTGTTTTGTTCATAAAATAAAAATTTTATGAACAAAACCACAGATGTACTATATCTACTAAAATTTGTCAAAGACATAGTATATTAATAAACCAACAAATGCCTAAATAATTGGGCTATACTATGGTTATAATTAAATAATAAATACAAATGAATTTGGTCTAGATTATAGCGTTAGGTGCCATTTCTTATCTAAAGTAATAATTATAATTTTTAATAATTTAATAAATAATTTAGAACAGTCTGGAAGAAAATAACTGNGTATAAGACACACACCTATTTTGAGACAAAAAATTTAGAAAAAAACTTTTTTTAATAGGATTGTCTAAACATGCATTTTATTTGATTTTTTATTCAAGAATATGACGGATGGACGAATCGATACCTTTACTAAACTGAAATAATCGTCATTTCTTAATTAATGTAATTCTTAATGGTCACGAGATGACAGTCGACAGAACATGGTGGCGATGACTCGTGTGTCGCTACTCTGATAATCTTGGTACTCTAGCCATTCGGTTGAGGGACCATCTGCTTAACGGACACTGCACAGGTTGGTCCCTAGAGTGGACCACTACTGTAGATAATTTCACTGTAAAAATGGTTACCTGTCAAGTATAAGATGCACCATGATTTTGAGCCCCAAAAAGTAGTAAAAAAAGTGTGACTTATACTCATCAAAATACGGTAACTATAACTTTTTATTAAAGAAAAAGATGTAGAAGAATTTTGTCTTCATTGTTTTGTTTTTCTTTTGCATGTCTTTCTTTACAATTAAATAGTATTCTAGTTTGTTTCAAGTAAGTTGGCACCTGTTGTAAACCAAAGTACATGTCATTTTGCCTTCTGATTGTTCTGAATTAAATGTTAGTTGAATGTAAGCCAAATTGTGACTGATTTCCTCTGCAAAATATATTTCTAAATAATTTTGCTCTGAAGTATGTGAAAAAGGAAAATTTGATGTGTAAATATAATATAAGTAGTATAGATATTTTTTATCTGAAAAACTGTAAATCATCATTAGAGTAGTTTCAAGATATTAATATATCTAACACAAATTAAATTGTATATTTTTTCATCAGTGAAAATCATACTTTTCNATGTGAAAAAGGAAAATTTGATGTGTAAATATAATATAAGTAGTATAGATATTTTTTATCTGAAAAACTGTAAATCATCATTAGAGTAGTTTCAAGATATTAATATATCTAACACAAATTAAATTGTATATTTTTTCATCAGTGAAAATCATACTTTTCATCTATATTATTATTACTAAAATAGAAGTCGATAATTGTAATGAAATAATAAAATTCAATTATTACAGAAATAATACATTTATTGTATGAGAAATAACAACAATGTAAAGTAAAAACTTTTTGAAGCAGATGGCTTTCCTCTGTTATTGTTATAATAGAAAAAGAACTTCTGATGAAACGAAAGAGATAATAAACATCAAAGAATGTTATAAAATTTGCAAGAATGGATAATATTTTTGGAATATTGTTTTCTACAGTTTTTGTTGTTAGTAGTTAACTTTTATTGGCTTTTATCATTTTGTAATTTAAATTTTTTACAGTATAATGTCTTTGGCCACTTTGGAGATAGTAATAATTGTATGCTATGAATATATTTAGCATTTACCATATTTAATTTTAGAACCATTTTGTATTTTTTTCTAAGATTTAGAGAGATTATTTTTTAATATCCTTAAATTAGTATTGTTTTAATCAGTTAAAAATATGATTTTGCTTAAGTTAGTGCACTTTAGTGAAGTTATACTTAAATTGCTGGACTGTTTATTTACATTATTTATTCTTTTAAAAGACTAAGTATGATTTATACTCATATATTTACCAGGTTGGATTATTGTTTTCCTTTCCTGCCTCAGAGTTGGAAAGAAAAAAAAATAGAAGACAATTGTTTTAAACTGTATGCGGAAATTTTCCAAAGAATACCTGCTATAACAAGTATGATTAAAGTGAGTGAATTGAGTAAATTTTGAGTGAATTGATCATGTCTCCTGATTAAAACAGACTACATAAGACAAAACTTGGGTTACTAGTCCTAGCAGAGGTTATACTTTGGAAAATTTCCACATATGTTTAATGAAAAAGTCTGCCATCATGATTTAGTTGTTAAATTATTGTGTACAATTGTTTTATCTTAAAATTTAGTGAATTCACAATGGATATGGAAAAAATGGCCAGCTTAGTGCCTCTGAGTGGAAAAATAAACAATTAAAAAACTGTCATTTGTCATCTTTAGTTTTTATGTTTTAAAATCTATATGCAACCTATTCAGTAAATCTGTTTCAGCATAAAAGAGATTTTATTTTACAGAAAGAACTTACCATGGGCATATGATTCTCGAATATATTTTCCATAATAATAAAGAAGATAATTTTCACACATCGTGTATTTCATAGTTAGATAAGTTCAATTTTAGACTAAATATTGATACTTTTCAATTATTCAAAGCTTTTGTATTAATAAGAAAATATCCTTTCAATAATTATTTATTATCCAAAATTAAAGTAAATGTTGAGTGATATGATGTGGCTCCCCTTCTATAATAATTATTTCTTAAGAATTATAATAAAACTAATATTAAATTTTACTGAAAGAAAGGAAACTGTAAATTCTTTCATAAAGACTGGCGTAATTGTGGATTCATAAGAAAATACTGTCATGAAAAATGATTCAATATAAATTTTGATATTGACAAATGCCAAATGTTTAAATGTTATTTGGTGTATGTCCATAATGACAATGTATGAATGAATTAAATGGCATTGAATTTAAATTATTCTTGGAAAAAAATTTTAGACATTTTTTTTAATTTAACAAATTATCAAAAAAACTCTGTAAACAGTTGTGTAAACGTATAAAAGTTTTTCTAATAAACATGACTCAGTCTTAAATTTTGAATCTTTTGTCAAGATTCATTTTTAATTTACTTAATAACTACCTCAGTCACACATTATTATCGTCAATAAGTTTTTAATTAATTTGTTTTTTTTTTTATGTGTTTAAATAGGTATATTTTTTAATATATTAATTGGGATTGTGTGTTTTGAAACAATGAATACTGATTAAACAAAAATGCTAAGGAGATGGAGTTGCTATTTAATACAAAATAAAATATTTTTTGAGACTTGAGCATCTCAGCATCAGATCTTACACAGCCATTTTTAATTTGAACATAACATTGTGCCTTTCAAATTAAAAATGGTTCTATAAGATCTGATCCCAAGATGTGTAAAGTCTCAAAAAACATTCATCGTGTATATTAAATATTCACTTTTTCACTTTCTTAGCATCTTTGTTGTTTAATGATATTCTATGGAGCAGTATCCTTAAATTAATTAAAGATGTTGTTAGTGAAATACTAAAATGAATAAAGATTTTGATATAAATGAACAAAATTATAATATTTTCTAATTTTATATATAATAAGTTTTAAGAAAAAATTAAACTACACAAATTTTCAATAACAAACTATATTGTAATAATATTTGTAAATTAATTGTTATATTTCTAGATATGTTTTGATTGTGGGGCAAAGAATCCAACATGGGCCAGTGTAACTTTTGGTGTTTTTATATGCATGGACTGTTCAGCTATACATAGATCACTAGGAGTTCATGTGTCGTTTGTACGATCGACTCAACTGGACACTTCGTGGACTTGGCAACAGATAAGGGCTATGCAAGTTGGTGGAAATGCTAATGCTGTAAGTTTTTTAGTTTTTTAATTATAATAAATAATACTTGCTTATGTAAACAAAAATAAGATACATTTTTGTATTGCCGAACATGTAAATTTGCTTAATTTGAATGCTGGAATGATTGTTGATGCATGCTGGGAACAGCTGTTGGGTATAAAACGTAACCAACAAATAACATCTTGATGTATCCACTGAGGAGGCCTAGATGGCAAAATGCATTTGGATAAAATTAATAAAATGATGATTGTTCCTTGCCATTTGTTCATCTTGTTTTGGCTCATAGAATCCTCAAAGTTGGAAATAGAAGGAGTATAATTTTTACTTGTTTTTTAACTAAAAATTTTTATTTTTAGTGTGTTAAAAATAAGATACTTTGGTGACTTAATATAATGCAATCCTTGGGGTCCAAAAAAGAGCAAAGCAAATACTTCACAAAACTGGACAAGGAAACAACTATACAAACTCCATACCTTTATCTAGTCAGTTAGGTCAGTTACTAGTTATTTCTCTGTAAAATAAATGTTTTCTATCTTCTCCTAAGATCTTTCTTAGATATTATTCAAAAATGGAAAAGTCTAAAGAATGTATTTCAAACACAATGTATTTCAAAATTTGAAACCTCCAATCAAGTATGTATAGATGATTGATGTAATTAAATCACAAATATTTATTAAAACACACTTGCCAAGCATGAGAAATGCATTCATTGCTCTTCTTTATAATTAATACAGCCTCCATGTTGGTCCACGTTGAAGATCTCAAGGGCTTCCAATTCTCTAAGATGTTCAGTAGAGATAACACATCTTATCAAAAAGACCTGATCTATTTTTGCTGGACTAGAAGGCACAGTGGTGGTATAGGTTCAAAAAGTTAAGCATATTGGGAGGCAGAATCATTTCTGCTATTTGTAAAAATAATCCTTGTCACATTGTGACCACTGTTTATTATCTTAATGTTTACCATATATCGTCCATTTTGCTCCAGCTTTTTCTGTACCAAAACTGCATAAATAGATTTTAACCTAAGTGTTAAACTATGTTTATATGGTGACAGTTACAATGTATACACATGGCTGGCAAAATGTTACAAATTGAGTCAATTGATTTTGAGTTGTGCCATTAACCATCAATTAACTCTATAGCTTACATTAAGATTAAATAAAAGCTACACAATCTGAAATGATTGATAAGTGGGGTTAATAGGCTGTCTGCATTTGTATGTGAGCCTTCATTATATTTAGTCACTAATGTGCTAAAGCATATATTGTTGCTAAAGTATTGTTGAATGTTGTAATTTTAATGCTCCAATAGAAAAACAATGTGCAATTATATATTTGCAAGATTTTAAAAAATGCAAAACTAAATGATTGTCAATACAACTTTTTATTGGGAATTTGACAATTAACTACATTTAAATAATAATTTTATGCATGTAATACAAGAAATCAAAATTATTAATTCAGTAATGTTTTTTAGTAATTCTGCAGTCATTGTTAGCCCTCAAAGATTATAAATGAACCATATAGAATATAAATTTTAAATTTACTTGTTAAATTTAGAATATAGTATTATAAAACATGAATTAGAAAAATTATTATAAAATAAAATGGTTCCCAANTGAAGAAAGTACACCAACCACTATGAAGTTAAGAAGATCCATAAGAAGTGTTATACCTAAACATGCAGTATGGAAAATAGAAAGGAAAATAATAAAATCGGTAATTAGATTTAAGTATAAGAAATGTAATAATCTCAAATACCAAATAAGAAAATTATTATATAGACTTAAATATAGTGAAAACCCATATAAAAATATAGCTAGAGAATATAAGTATAAAAAAGAAATGAAATTACATAAGTTATTTTCCTACCCTACACCTAAAGAAAAATGTAATTGGATTAATAACCTTATTGTAAATAACTCTGATATTTTAATACCTGATCCAGTTAAAAAATTCCTAGCGTTGGGTTTAGAGTACAACTTACCTATAGCTGAACTTACATTAGATATGATTGCGAATATAGACAAAAATATAAAAGATCTTACAATCAAAAAAGAAGATAAAAATAATTTAATAACATTAGTAATTCAGAATTTAAAATGTGTAACTAAAAAAGATAAATATAAAATTAATAAATGTAAAATTAATATGTCATTACTTGTGAATTTTCTTGAAAGTAATAATCTTACAATTAAAAAAGCAGATAAAACGAAACAATTAGTTATAATGGATAAAAATAAATTAATTGAAAAAACTAGTGAACAAATTATAAGTAGTAATTATATCCAACTAAATGATAACCCGTATGAATAAATAAAAAAGGAATTAATTAAACTAGTTAAAAAAGGTATTCAGAACAAAAATATTAGTAATACAAATAAAAATTACCGTATATACTAGATTCTAGTAATGATAGAACCCCAAAATTAAATATAAGATTGAAAACGCATAAACAAGAGAAGTTTAGACCAATTGTAGATTTTAAATTTTCGGTTCTATATAATTTAGAGCAGTATATTAAACAACAGTTAAACATATTGAAAATTCTATTTATAGTGTGGATAATGCTGATATTGTCATTAATAGAATAAAAAAGTTAAAAAAAGAAAATACGGATAAATTAATGAGCCTTGATATAAAAAATATGTATCCCAATATAAACTGGGAGTTAATAAGAGATAGTTTAATAGAATTGAATGTAGAAAAAACTTTAATTGATTTGATACATTTTGCATATATGAACAATTATTTTAAGGTGAATGATAAGTTTTATAGACAGATTGATGGTATAAGTATGGGGTCAAAGATGGGGCCAAAATTAGCAGAAATAGCTATGATTAATATAGATAAGAAAATAAATAACATTAAAGGCATAAAATTAATAGTAAGATACGTAGATGATTATTTAATAATATATAACAGTAGTTTAACTAATAAAAACATTATACATCCCTTTATAAATGGTATAAATAAAAAAATACAATTTGACATTGAACTAGAAGAAAACAAAAAAATTAATTATCTTGATATCACTATTATAAATAACACTAAAAAATTTGAATTTATAACATATAAAAAATCATGTGATGTTAAAAAAACCACTAATTACAATTCTTACATACCTGATTATATAAAAAAGAATTCATACCTGATGGAATTAAAAAAGATATATACACGTATAACAGAAGAACATAATATTAACGTTAAATTAGAAGAATTAGATTATAAGTTCATTTTGAATGATTACCCAAAATTTAAAATTAATAAGTGGAGAGCTTACTTCTTGAAAAATAGATTTAATACAAAATATAAATCTGAAAAACAGTATAAAAAATTCCCATACATAAAAGATATATTTGAAAGTATCAGTAAAATCCTTAAGAAAGACAATATATGTTTGGCCCCATCTTTGACCAATAAGATTACAGATAATGTTTCTAAATATATTAATAGAAGTAACCTTAATAATATAGATCTGTTAAAAAAGACAGGTATTGTATACAAAATAGAATGTAACTGTATGAATCCATGTAGTTATATAGGTGAAACTGGAAGGGTGTTAGATGTAAGAATAAAGGAACACGAAGCGGCTATCAGATTGAGATATAAAAATTCGCCATGGTACGAACACACGGAAAACAATAGATGTAAAATTAATCGCAATAATATTAAAATTCTACACCATGAAAAGGACATATATAAACGTAAATTTAAAGAACACTTAGAAATTAAGAAAAACCAAAATAATTTAATAAATATTTCTGATGGGATGCAAATAGATTCTAGATGGTACAAAATGATAGAGGGCGCTATATAGTAATAAAATAATGAAGTTATTGCGATTGATTTAAAAGTGGTATTCTAATGTATTGCTAGTTAGATTGGTTGTTCGTATGCTATTTATATTTTAAAGGTCTGTAATGTATTGGTTATTGTATACACTTGTTAAGTTTACAGTAAAGTCATTATGTATAATGGTTTTTAGAAGAGATGTTATGCAAACACTTCAAGTGCATTTTAAATGGAAAACAAATAGTTGGTGTTCAGATGTAGTGGTAGCCCATACACAACTTTTACTTTAAGAGTAAGTAAGTAGTGATATTCTGTAATGTATTTATGTCATGTATTGGTTATTGTAAATCTTCATTGTTTTTTGAAAAATTAGCACTGAAGAGGGGTTGGATGAGTATACCAACCCGAAATGCATATGTCATTTTTTAAAGAATAAAAGTGAGTTCCTAACTAAAAGTTTTGCTGTGAGTCCGTCTAACAAAAACCTTTTGGATTACAGAGACGAATTATATACATAGTAACATACAGCAGTCCAGATACAGACCTTGCTTTCCTGCTTGATTTTTCATGAGATCAGCATGTATCTTTTTAGCTTTCTTGCAAATAATTACTTCTGATACGCTGTTGCCAGCACACTGTTTTTCAGTTATCCAAAGCAAAAGCATTTTCTCAACATGATCTAATGTCTTCGATCTCTGTTTAGAAATTGATTTAACCCCTTTCGCAACATTAGCAGATTTAATAATGTCTTTATTTTTCACAATCGTCATTCTCAGAATACGGTATGCAACAGTTAAAATCTCGAACACGCATGCCACCTTTATATTTCTCAACAATCTCTTTTTTCAGTTCCATTGTGATTCTAGTCATTTTTTTTTCTCTGTTGCTTTTCACTTGCCTTTTTGCAATTCATGATTAATAAAAATAATAAAATTTTACTTACAAATTAAAATCAGAAGAAATTTAACAAAGTTATGAACAGTGGACCACGAACGTCTGGTCTGGTCTGGTCTAGTACACCGATAGTGCTACTTGTTCATAGATGGTGCATATAATTGAATTAATACCAAATAATAGTCGTATACCAAACAAAAGTCATATACCGAGCAAAATTTGTTTTGTCCAAACAGGACATATTTTGAATTGGACGTATATACAGAGGTACCACTGTATTTTTATGGTATCTAAGATGAGTTAGATTGCCAAGAATAATCGTTTATTTTTCAAGGATTGTGTCCTTTTGTGTTTAAAGTATCATTTGACCAAAACTTTGGATATATATTTTTAAACTAAATATAAAATGTGAAAATTTGTATAATTAGGTCCATCAGTTGAACATTTAGGCACTTCACCAGTACAGAATGAACCAAGAAAATCAATAATTGCTGCTAGGAAACCAGCTTCTAAAAAGGGGGTAAATATTGTAAAATTTTATAATTATGAATTAATTTAATTAAAAACAGTGTGTACAATTAATATATTTGTTGCTATGTCAAGTTGGGAACCAAAAAAGGATTAGGTGCTCAGAAAGTTAAAACAGACTTTTCTGAAATAGAAAAAGAAGCACAACAAACTGATCAATTAAAAGAACAGCTGTCTGCCAAACAAAATACCAAGATTTCAAAGGAAACAGAGGAGAAACAACTGTAAGCAGGTTCTTAAACTTTTTTTTCTAATAATTTATTTTGAAAGAATTTTTTCTTATGTAATTAGAATCACATTTATTTATTTATGTATCACATTTATGTAACACATTTATTTATGTATCACATATTAATAGAATCACATTTATTTATGTAATTAGAATCACATAGAGCACAATTATAAAAAATATATTTTATATTTATGAATTTATTATTTAAAATGCTATTCTAAGCATTTTGTAATAAGAATTACTGGTTTATATATTACATTTATAATTTTCTTTAATCTGTTCAAGAAAATGTATCATTAAGTCAGCACAGGTTAATGCCATTTAGCATAATTCCTCTTTTTTGTATAATTAAATTACCTCAAGAAATTTTAGAAAACGTACAAAGAAAATTCAAATTAAAAATTGATTTAATAAGTACACCCAAATATACATAAATTTTTAATGTAATTCTAAGAGAAATTTGCCTTTTATATAGTGGATCACTATACATCATTTTGTTCATATATCACTTGTTATTTATTACAAACCATTCCTACTTCTTTCAATGATGAAATATATGTTTACATATCTAAATTCATTAAGTTTTGTTTATAAAACACTTCCTTTCTAATAAAGATGCTATCATAATATTTTAATGGAAAGCATACTTGGAATTTCTTCTTTGCTCTATTCTCTCATTTCTTTCTCTTCACATTTCTGGAATAAAAGGCACAGAATTGACCCACCAGATACATTGCCTCTTATGGCTTTATTCAGAGTCAAAATTGAAGTTAACCAATCAGAATTCATGTATTTAAAGTAAAATGAATGCTTTGACTGTCAACTCTGTTGGTGAATATAGCTGTTAGAGAGAGAGCGGATTAATAGGAAGTTTACAGTATTCTGTAATAGCAAAAAAATTTATAAACATTGAATGTTCTTTGAACAGAAACAGTTAATTTCAGGAACTATTCAACATACAGTTCTTAATAAATATTCTAAAATTAAAAAAAAGGTAATGAATTGTATCTACATATTACCATTAGTATTTGAGTCTTGGATAGGAAGAAATCATTCTTAAATTTATTGCTATTAATCTATTACATAAATTATGACTACTTGGCCTTTAAATTTCAAAAAAAAAGATGTGCACTAAAGGGCAATAAAAATACTTAAAAATTGTTAAAAGCTGTAACTCTAATAAAGTTTCTCATAAAAACTATTAGTTCTGCCATCTTGTGGTACATCTTGACCTTAAATTTTGAGTATATCTCTTTTCAGTCTAGTCTCTTGAGAGACTACTGTTTTGAAATGTTCACTGCATTTCAAGAAAATAATTGATGATGATAAAAACAATAGACAACAATAAAATTCAATTTAAAAGTTTAAGTGACTAACAGTTTATCTAAAAAATAAACTTTTAATATCCTGTTTTATTGTTTCAGAGTTTCAGTGCGTTTAGCCTATCAAGATCTTAGCTTAAAAAAGAAACAAACAGAAGAAAAAATTCGTCAGGTCGATCCTCGCAAAGCCGAACAGCTTGAGAGATTAGGAATGGGATTTTCTAGTTCTTCACATGGAGACGTATCTCATTCGGCTGCTTCCAATATGACTACAATTACACAAGATAATCCATCTTCAGGTGGAAGAGAGAAAGAGAGAGATTTTGATGATGATTTTGAATTTGTTAGCTTCACATCAGGACCACCAAAGTAAATACCTTTTAAAATTTTTGTAATTTTATTAAGATTTTTAAAAACTTTTATTGATATTTAACATTGGAAAAATAAAATACTGTAATGACATTGTGATTTAAACGTTTTGTCCATGGACGAATTTTATTTTTTATGCATTTTTGAATTTTGATTTCTTCTCCTTTTTACTTCAGATTTATCCAGAAACTATAAATCAGTAATGCAAATTTAAATGTATTTTTTGGAAATTTGAAAATATTGTTAAATTAACATTAACAAAACAGGCTGAGGGGGGCATAGCCTGAAATGCATTTCTGTCGATTGAATAAAGATCTCTCTTTTTTAAAAAAGATGCAATGGTGATCCTGTGTATGTTAGATCTGAGAAGATAATATTTAATTATTGCAGACCTACCAAAACCCAGGATCAGAAGCTAATACTAGAAAAATAAAATGTAATTGTATTCATCTCTTGTTTGCACAAATTTCTTTCAGATGATTGCTACGTATTTATTTTCCATATTTATTCATCATTTCTCAACATTTTTCAACATTTCTAGATTAAAGATTACAATTATAATCCATTAGAGTTTAGTTTAGGATTGTTGATACAATAACTAGCCAAAGATGAATGGATAGTTAAGAGAATTTTAACATAAGAATTCTTTTAGCAATCATTTAACTGTTCAAATTTATTGAATAATGCAATGTTGACTTGTTCAAATAATTTTAAAATATTCTGATTTTTCTATTATATGATTTATTATTTAATNAACAAAAATGCTAAGGAGATGGAGTTGCTATTTAATACAAAATAAAATATTTTTTGAGACTTGAGCATCTCAGCATCAGATCTTACACAGCCATTTTTAATTTGAACATAACATTGTGCCTTTCAAATTAAAAATGGTTCTATAAGATCTGATCCCAAGATGTGTAAAGTCTCAAAAAACATTCATCGTGTATATTAAATATTCACTTTTTCACTTTCTTAGCATCTTTGTTGTTTAATGATATTCTATGGAGCAGTATCCTTAAATTAATTAAAGATGTTGTTAGTGAAATACTAAAATGAATAAAGATTTTGATATAAATGAACAAAATTATAATATTTTCTAATTTTATATATAATAAGTTTTAAGAAAAAATTAAACTACACAAATTTTCAATAACAAACTATATTGTAATAATATTTGTAAATTAATTGTTATATTTCTAGATATGTTTTGATTGTGGGGCAAAGAATCCAACATGGGCCAGTGTAACTTTTGGTGTTTTTATATGCATGGACTGTTCAGCTATACATAGATCACTAGGAGTTCATGTGTCGTTTGTACGATCGACTCAACTGGACACTTCGTGGACTTGGCAACAGATAAGGGCTATGCAAGTTGGTGGAAATGCTAATGCTGTAAGTTTTTTAGTTTTTTAATTATAATAAATAATACTTGCTTATGTAAACAAAAATAAGATACATTTTTGTATTGCCGAACATGTAAATTTGCTTAATTTGAATGCTGGAATGATTGTTGATGCATGCTGGGAACAGCTGTTGGGTATAAAACGTAACCAACAAATAACATCTTGATGTATCCACTGAGGAGGCCTAGATGGCAAAATGCATTTGGATAAAATTAATAAAATGATGATTGTTCCTTGCCATTTGTTCATCTTGTTTTGGCTCATAGAATCCTCAAAGTTGGAAATAGAAGGAGTATAATTTTTACTTGTTTTTTAACTAAAAATTTTTATTTTTAGTGTGTTAAAAATAAGATACTTTGGTGACTTAATATAATGCAATCCTTGGGGTCCAAAAAAGAGCAAAGCAAATACTTCACAAAACTGGACAAGGAAACAACTATACAAACTCCATACCTTTATCTAGTCAGTTAGGTCAGTTACTAGTTATTTCTCTGTAAAATAAATGTTTTCTATCTTCTCCTAAGATCTTTCTTAGATATTATTCAAAAATGGAAAAGTCTAAAGAATGTATTTCAAACACAATGTATTTCAAAATTTGAAACCTCCAATCAAGTATGTATAGATGATTGATGTAATTAAATCACAAATATTTATTAAAACACACTTGCCAAGCATGAGAAATGCATTGCTCTTCTTTATAATTAATACAGCCTCCATGTTGGTCCACGTTGAAGATCTCAAGGGCTTCCAATTCTCTAAGATGTTCAGTAGAGATAACACATCTTATCAAAAAGACCTGATCTATTTTTGCTGGACTAGAAGGCACAGTGGTGGTATAGGTCCAAAAAGTTAAGCATATTGGGAGGCAGAATCATTTCTGCTATTTGTAAAAATAATCCTTGTCACATTGTGACCACTGTTTATTATCTTAATGTTTACCATATATCGTCCATTTTGCTCCAGCTTTTTCTGTACCAAAACTGCATAAATAGATTTTAACCTAAGTGTTAAACTATGTTTATATGGTGACAGTTACAATGTATACACATGGCTGGCAAAATGTTACAAATTGAGTCAATTGATTTTGAGTTGTGCCATTAACCATCAATTAACTCTATAGCTTACATTAAGATTAAATAAAAGCTACACAATCTGAAATGATTGATAAGTGGGGTTAATAGGCTGTCTGCATTTGTATGTGAGCCTTCATTATATTTAGTCACTAATGTGCTAAAGCATATATTGTTGCTAAAGTATTGTTGAATGTTGTAATTTTAATGCTCCAATAGAAAAACAATGTGCAATTATATATTTGCAAGATTTTAAAAAATGCAAAACTAAATGATTGTCAATACAACTTTTTATTGGGAATTTGACAATTAACTACATTTAAATAATAATTTTATGCATGTAATACAAGAAATCAAAATTATTAATTCAGTAATGTTTTTTAGTAATTCTGCAGTCATTGTTAGCCCTCAAAGATTATAAATGAACCATATAGAATATAAATTTTAAATTTACTTGTTAAATTTAGAATATAGTATTATAAAACATGAATTAGAAAAATTATTATAAAATAAAATGGTTCCCAAGTTTTACGTATTTGCATGAGGTTATATAGTATGAGTATGTAATAAAGCTATCTTTTTTGTAAAATGAAGCTAATTCAGTAGTTTTTTTATATTAATATTAGAACTTTAAAGAGGATATTATAGAAAGAATATAATTTTATGTAAATCACTATTTTAAATGAAACATTATAGAAAAGTTCACAAGTGGCTTATATCAGATATTATGTTTGTTTAAAGATGGATGATGATGATATAAAACTATAAATTCAAAATATAACTTTAATAATGGTTGCAGTTATGATTTTTCTAACTAATAATATGTCACATTAAAAATATATTAAACTTTTTAGAATTTTTGAAGATATATGCATGAAATCATAACACACCTGTGCATATATGTTTTTGAAATAATCCAATCTCAAGTAATAAAATTAGATTTCACATCTTTTAGCTGCTGTTATCATTATCTTGCATCTTATGTAATAGAATTACTTATTATAATCACAGATATTGTTTTCAGTCATCTAATAATATCAGAATTAGCACTTTCCAAAGCATACAAGTTAAGCAAAGTTTTATCTTTATTATATTATTATTTTCAGCTAAATAGAGTCAAAACCAATGTAAAATTTCCTATGAATGTTTACATTTAAAGCACTGATTAAGCATTAATCATTTCATTTTCTCACAATATTACAAAAACTAGCAGGCAAACAACACTGGATGAATTATTTTTATCAATTCTAAGACACACCATGAGTTTACAATTGAATTATAAGATACTTTATTTTTATGGAGAGAGAGTTTTTAAAATTGGCTGAAAGTTTAAAAAATAATACAGAAATTATGAAACAGATATCAGGCTACTTTATTTCTGTACTCTGCTGTGTAAGCAGTCATTTTTGTTTTAACATTTTCAAGATGATATTAAAAACTTGCATTTTAAAAAATTAAGACATATTTAAATTAAACACTCACTATTGGTGAAATACATTTGAATTAATGTGAACATTGAGAGAGGTATTGCAAAAACATTTATTATGTTACAACACACCACATGATTTACTTGCATTGATACTATTGATTATTTTGGACATTAAATATGAGAAAACCATCAATTCAAAACTTGCCATGTTATATTAATTAATTGCATAAATTATTTAACGTTTTAAATATTTAAATGCTTTAAATAACAATATTATACTATATGGTTGCTAAGTTTTTGCCAACCAACAAGTCTAAGATGCATTCCTGTTTTGAAAAAGCTTTGATAAGTGAAACTAGTGAATTTTAAAACTAACTGCCTGACTGATTGTAACTAACTTTTCAAAAAACATATTACTAAAACTCAAATATAAAGTATTGATATTTTTAGAATAAAATAATTTAATTGATGCCTCCAAGTTTAGTTTTGATCTGTTCAGTTGAATATAAAAATACATGCTACTTTTTTGGATAGCCAAATGTTTTATTATGTACAAAACTGTTTTTTGGCCTAAAAAGGCTGACAATATTTAAAATAGTGTTTCTCAAATGGGATCCCAGTTGTTTTTTTAACCTGGGAAATTCTTCTCATCCCAGAAATCCCACAAATTTCTTAAAAGTTCACTTTTTTTATTTTTTTATTTTGTGTTAAGGTTGAGGAAATTTTGCAAATAGAAAGTATAATTAACTCATAAACTGTCAGAATACATTTGTATTTATTTATTTTAAACCTATGTATTAGTTTTTTTCAATTTTTCCTCATTACGGCAGGTCACAAATGGTCAATAATCAATACGTAGCTTATTTGTGGCAGGACTCTGAAAATTCTTTACTTGTCAGACCTATAATATCTGGAATAATTGTGCTTATGCTGTCTTAATTTTTAACCATGCCCAGTAGCTTCAATAACTGCGTAATGCCAGGTTGTGCAAATTGGGCAAGGATACAAACAAGTGTGAAGTCTGCAAGTATGAAGTTTTTCTTCATAAACTTGATTATTAAAGCCAAACGAATTGCTGAATTATCAAGCTATAAGCTTGATGCTGCTATTAAAACAGCCATAGTAGACAAATCAAGAATACTAGAGAGCAAAAGAAGTACTACAATCTCGAAAACAAACTAGAAATCTTCCAGGCTACAGGTGAAAAAAACATATAACATTTGTCTTCTCTTAAATGCATTAAAGATGGTTCCACTAACATCAATTGAATCAGAAAGGGCATTCTCAGTAGCAGGACTTTTCATTACTAAAATAAGAATCAGATTGAGTGATTGGAGTATTGACCATCTTTGCTTTTTAAAATCTTATTATAAAAATTTACAATAATATCTTGTATTATGTTTTATTCAAAAACGAAAATTATCTTTTAAGTTAGAAGTTTGATCTAAGTTAATTTTTTTTTAATTTTCAACTCAATTCAAAGTATTTTGTTGTTGTTGTTGTTGTATGCAGTTTCCAGCAAACTTTAATAAATTTTTTCTATTTGTGAAAATTTCTATGTAATTCAAAGGTAATTTTTAATATGTGTCTTACACAGCATTATTAATATGATTTTGGAGGTTGCAGAACATATTAAATTACTTTAAAAAATGAAAAATAATTATATCATTTGATTTCATGATATTTTATATATCTTAAAAATAATTAATTCTATCCCGGGA
>NW_019385127.1:11169-27416 GCF_000671375.1 Centruroides sculpturatus | reverse complement strand
CGCTAGTGATGTGGCGCTACAATATTTGGCTATGTCTTGGCTACTTTAATATTATTTTTACGTGTTTTAGCTGGCAACACTCATTCGACCATGAAAGGGAGCCAGTATTTAAACGAGGCTTAATTTTCTAATTTTTAACGATACAATAGCGACGATTATTATTTTAAAAATTTTTTGTTAGGCTAAACATCGATAAAAATTCAACGCGAAGTAGGTTAATAGCGGTATACTAATTACGTAGGATATACTAATATACTATACTAATGTATTTTCTCATACTTTTCGGTTATCCGTTTTTTCAGTTATCCGACCCACTTCACTTTCCAATTGAGTCGGATAATCGATGCTCTACTGTATTTTAATATCTTAAATGAATTAATGAAAACTATAGTACATCTCAACGCCTGACGATATATTAATAAATTAACAAACGCCTAACTAATCGGGCTATAATGTGGCTATAATTAAATAATAAATACAAATGAATTTGGTATACAGATTAGTTAGGCGTGTGTTGGTTTTTAATATATCGGGCATTGAGATGTATTATATTTATATACATATATACTCTTGCCGGGGACAGAGATAGCTGGCTGAGTGCCGATGTGGAGATTCTTATTGGCCGTGAACGTGGAAGCGTCTCCAGCCAGAGCCGTTAGTAACCGTCTAAAAGTGATCACTGGTTTGTTGTAAATTATTTATTAACAATTATAATTATTTAGAGATGGCGCCTAACGCTTATTTGTATACGAAATTGATTTGTATTTATTATTTAATTATTGCCCAATTATTTAGGTGTTTGTTGGTTTATTAATATATGATCAGGCTTTGAGATGTATTATATTAGACTTATAGTATAACTCATATATTAATAGCACTTTTCAGAACTTGAAAGCACTTTTCAGAACTTTGCAAGCATTGTTGCCAGATAAACATGTAAGAAAATTGTAAAATTTGTGATTGAAGTAAGCCCAAAAGTGTGCAAAATGACACAAAATTTTGTGCATTTTTTAAATGTGATTATTTTGATTTTTCTATATGCAATTAAATGTGTAAAATTTTTGATAGGATGCAGTTGAAAACTTCTTAAGCAAGTTCATTTTCTGGTTGTTGACAAGAATTTTCATTTACTTAAGCAGGAAATTTCCTTAACATTTTATATGGAAAAAATTTACACAAGAAAAAATTTGACTTTCGAAATTAAACTTCTTACACAAGCAAACTTCTAAACACGGAAACTTCTTAACTGAATCCTACTATACATATTTATTATTGCAATTGTCTTTTACTGTTTTATTATTTTAAAATTTTATATCTATTCTTCTTCATACATGAAAATATTTTGAAATAATATACAGTAAAGCATCGATTATCTGAATGTCGATCAAATGAAATGGCAATTAACTGAAAGCTTTCCAGTCGGAAAATTTAAATTTCCGCTAGTGCTGTGGCGCAGCAATCTTTGGCTATGTCTTGGGTTACTCCAATATTATTGTTGTTGATGCGCGTGTTTTAGCTGGCAGAACTGGTGCGACCATGAGAGGGTACTTAAGGACGTGCCAGGATTTGAACGAATTTCAACATGGAAAAGGTTAATATATTTTTTCGTACATAATCAGTTAACCGAAAAATTGATTTTCCAAACAGCCCCAGTCCCCAATTGATTCGGATAATTGATGCTTTACTGTACTAGAGAAAGTTGCTAAAATGTTGTTCCAACATTTGTTCTGTAAGTTATGCTTTTATTCATTATATAAATGAAAAATCAGGCTAGATACCACTGAATCATTCTTTTAATTTACATTTAAAACCCTGTCAAAGATAATCTTAATAAATTGTGACTTATTTTTGTTTATAATGTACTGTACATTTGAGAAATTATCAATAAGAAAATTTTAAAAAGTTAAAATTGTTGAAAATAATTTATTTTTATAATGTATTGCATTTTCTTTTTATATCTGTACACTTATGTGTGTTATTGCATCTCTAATGCCATAACAGCTGTAATTCAGATTTTTACAAATAATAATCTGCATTAAAATGTTTATAAATTAAAACTTACCAGTACAAGTTTAATGAATAACATTTTAGCAGCACTTAAAATATAGATACTTAAACCAGCTTTCATATTAAAGATGAATTAATTTTATTGTAAATTAAATGTATTTGTAATTTTATAACTATTTATTTTCCATTAAGTTTTCTTTTAAGAATTGGTAATGGTTTACTTAAATTTTCACATTAATTAATTGAAAACATATATTTGGGCCAATAAGTCCTTGGAGTTATGTGGATGGGGAAACAGAAAACTATTAAACTTTTGGCTAATAAAAAATATTATTATATACATTTTTTTTTAAATATTAATATATGAGCCACTTTGTTCTACATATTATCTCCAGCATCAGAAAGATCTTCAAATGCCTATTTGAAGAATGTTAAAGGAATTATGCTCAGAAATTTGGTCACTTATTCCTTAAGTTTGGAACAGCAGCTACTACTAGGAACTAGTAAGTGAGGTCTGCAAACTGTGTCAGAAATCAAAAGTGGGTTGTTTTTCCTTCCCAACAAGCACTTGTCCACACCAGCCATGTCACAAAAGCAACAGTTGAACAATACAGATTTCAAGAGCTCCCAATTCCAAACAACCTGATATCACTTCTAATGACACTACTCTGTTTTGCAAGCTGAAAAATCCGGGCCAATAACATTTCTCATTGATGAAGTGAAAGAAATGATGACCAAATTTCTGAACATCTTCATCCAACATGCTTTAAAAAGATATTTGAAGATGTTGTTGACCACTGGAAAAGGTGTGGAGAAAATGGCTCACACATTGAAAAATATATGTATCAAATATTGCCTTTTTATTAGTATAAAGTCTAATAGTTTTCTATTTCTCCATCTATGTGAGGACACATTGACCCAACTTATACTCTTATAAACTACAGTAGAGCATTGATTATCCGACCCCCGATTAACCGTCATGTCAGTTAACCGACCGTTCTAGTCGGCAAATTTCAAATGTCTGCTAGTGATGTGGTGCTACAATATTTGGCTATGTCTTGGCTACTTTAAAATTATTTTTGTTAAATTTTTGCATATTTTAGCTAGCATCCTCGACCATTGAAGGGAGGCCAGTATTTAAACGAGATTTAATTTTCTAATTATGAGTGGTTGTTTGTTTTGTGAGCAATAAAATAATTTTTAACGATACAATAGTGATTATTATTTTTAAAAAAATTTGTTAGGCTAAACATCGATGAAAATTCAACACGAAGTTGGTTAATAGCGATATACTAATATCCTAATATACTATACTAATAATGTATTTTTTCCTTCTTTTCAGTTATTCGAATTTTTCAGTTATCCAACCAACCTGAGTCCCCAATTGAGTCGGATAATCGATGCTCTACTGTAATTTTGTTGGATTCACTAAAAGTTGTCAATTTATATTATCAATTTATACACTTATCTTCAAGTTCAAACTGCGTGTTTTTTTAGTACTAAATTACTATTAAAATTACTGCTTGTTATAAACATAATTAATCCATTTATAATTAGAATTAATTTTATAAATTTTTCATAATTTCAGTTACATATTGATATCAGTCATGGAGAAATAATCCACTCACCTGAAATTAAAGAAGTTGACTTTTTTAAAGAGCATTCTGAAGCTAGATTGTCTGAAAGCTCTCGTGAACATAATGTAACTAATGGATCTTTGTCAATACCTACTAATACAGAAAATCTTCCTCAAAAAAGTGAAACAGCTCCTGAAGTTGGTAAGTGATAATTAATAATTATAATAAATTTTGTAATTTTATTATTTTCATTCTTTTAATTAATTGGATCTTTATATTTGTAACTTCTGTTTTATTTTAATGTTATTTATTCAAACAAAGAATATATCTATAATGTTTAATTTAAATAAATTTAAGTAAAATTAGATGCAATACATAATAAATTGTAATTATAATTAATTAATTTCACAATAAAATTTAAAATAGTAAACATTTTATTTATTATTGGATTTGAAAGATATGAGAAATTATAACAGTAAAAATAAGTTCAGCTTGATACATTTGAGAAGCTAGGGGTTAAATATTACCTTAGTATTCTGCAATTAGTTTTCTTTTTTGCTATTTAGCAATAACTATCTTTTTCTTTTTCCTGGACATAAGTATAATGTTTTATTAGTAGTTTTATTAGAATGGAATACAATAACTTCAGCTTTAATTAATTTTTAATTTGATTTAACTGTAAAAGACTTACACAATATTAATTTACCTATTGCCTTGTATCATTAGAAACACAAAGTTTTTGGGATTGTTTTCAGTTAATTCTTCATTTAACCTGTATCAGGTACCTTGGGATCAATTTGACTCCAGACATTTTTCAGTGTTATAACATGAAAATGGCTTTTTTTCCACATCAGAATATGTACTAATGGAAGGAGACTTACATTGCTTTATCCATTTACAATATCTATTTTGTTTTTATTCATTTGGGGTTATATGGACCCATATAGCTTTAGTTTTACATACAATATAAACTGGATTTTATGTTGCTATAATAAAACTGGAAATTACATAATACTGTTAATTACTAGTATGATTCGTTAGTTCTTACAGTGCGGGAGTAATTGTTTTTTTGTTCTCATACGACTTATTAATTTTTTTATATTGTATTATTGTTAGTTGATGAATGGGTTCATATATTATCAACTGTTAGATAGGCATTGCTAAAGAGTATCTTACTATGATATTAAAATAGATAGTTAAGTTATAGCAGGTACAGCATAACCAGAAAAAGAGGCTAAGATCAAGATGTCAGCTTATATCTCAGAAATCAAGACAGTAAGACAAGAATGAAATAACTACATTTGCAGAAATTACAGTTAAATCATCCATAAGAATTGTGAAAATAAATAATATTTTCCCTATGAATTCTTTTAATGCATTAAATGAAAACATAATAAAATTTTTGTAATTCATATGAAACTTTAACAGTAATTAATTAATTAATACAGGTTTTATGATTGTAAATACCGTAGACCCCCCCTATAAAATGGGTTCATATAATTCGGATTCATATATAAAACAGTGAAAAAATTGTGACTGTATTCGTATGAACATGCTAAAAGAGACTCCTATATAATGGTAAAACGTCATTGCCAACTCATGTCGCGACAGGATTGGTCGAATCTAGACCAATAGCAGATATTGCACAAACCGTTGAGTTTAAACAAGCAGCCGACCTACTAAAAACTATTTATTATTTAACATCCATAAAAATTATATTTATAATGATGTCTCCAAAGTTCAGCAAATTTTTTGCAGAAAAATAATTTATCAGGAAACGCGCACCCCCATTCGATGCATTGCTCTGCGATGAAAACAAGCTTAATTAATTAAGCAATGGCATCATCAAACGGTGCACACTCAGTAAGTAATCCTACAATTTTTTGTTTATAGCATAGTTTATATGGATTATTCCCAAAAAATTATACGTGTTTTGGAAATGTTGAGTCAAATTAGTCTAGAATCGATTAATTTTATGGAAGAAAACCTTTCAAACAGCTATAGTCCGTAAACTGCATACATGCCAGGCTGTGATTGGCTCATGTATTTAAGGACTTATAGAACATCAATTTCATAAAGAATGGAACATATCTACCGTGTTATAGGGAGGTCGACTGTATTTGTAAGTGAAAAAGATTTTAAAAGTAAATAATAACAACATAAATTATGTGAGAAAATAAACAATAACAACCATTTGTTTGCATGGGGTCAGTGTGATCCCAGGTTTGTTCCTTTCAATAAATGTACGTACAGTGGAACCTCGGTATACAACCTTAATCCGTTCCTGATGTTTGGACTTATACTGAATAGGACATAGACCAAACCAACCTTTCCCATAAAAAGTAATGTAAAAATGATTAATCCATTCTCACGTAAAAAAAAATGGCTGGCTTTAAACACCTTGCTTTCCTATGTATATAATTCGTCTCTGTAATCCAAAAAGTTTTTGTTAGACGGACTCACAGCAAAACTTTTAGTTAGGAACTCACTTTTATTCTTTAAAAAATGACATATGCATTTCGGGTTGGTATACTCATCCAACCCCTCTTCAGTGCTAATTTTTCAAAAAACAATAAAGATTTACAATAACCAATACATGACATAAATACATTACAGAATATCACTACTTACTTACTCTTAAAGTAAAAGTTGTGTATGGGCTACCACTACATCTGAACACCAACTATTTGTTTTCCATTTAAAATGCACTTGAAGTGTTTGCATAACATCTCTTCTAAAAACCATTATACATAATGACTTTACTGTAAACTTAACAAGTGTATACAATAACCAATACATTACAGACCTTTAAAATATAAATAGCATACGAACAACCAATCTAACTAGCAATACATTAGAATACCACTTTTAAATCAATCGCAATAACTTCATTATTTTATTACTATATAGCGCCCTCTATCATTTTGTACCATCTAGAATCTATTTGCATCCCATCAGAAATATTTATTAAATTATTTTGGTTTTTCTTAATTTCTAAGTGTTCTTTAAATTTACGTTTATATATGTCCTTTTCATGGTGTAGAATTTTAATATTATTGCGATTAATTTTACATCTATTGTTTTCCGTGTGTTCGTACCATGGCGAATTTTTATATCTCAATCTGATAGCCGCTTCGTGTTCCTTTATTCTTACATCTAACACCCTTCCAGTTTCACCTATATAACTACATGGATTCATACAGTTACATTCTATTTTGTATACAATACCTGTCTTTTTTAACAGATNAACCATATAGAATATAAATTTTAAATTTACTTGTTAAATTTAGAATATAGTATTATAAAATATGAATTAGAAAAATTATTATAAAATAAAATGGTTCCCAAGTTTTACGTATTTGCATGAGGTTATATAGTATGAGTATGTAATAAAGCTATCTTTTTTGTAAAATGAAGCTAATTCAGTAGTTTTTTTATATTAATATTAGAACTTTAAAGAGGATATTATAGAAAGAATATAATTTTATGTAAATCACTATTTTAAATGAAACATTATAGAAAAGTTCACAAGTGGCTTATATCAGATATTATGTTTGTTTAAAGATGGATGATGATGATATAAAACTATAAATTCAAAATATAACTTTAATAATGGTTGCAGTTATGATTTTTCTAACTAATAATATGTCACATTAAAAATATATTAAACTTTTTAGAATTTTTGAAGATATATGCATGAAATCATAACACACCTGTGCATATATGTTTTTGAAATAATCCAATCTCAAGTAATAAAATTAGATTTTACATCTTTTAGCTGCTGTTATGTAATTTTATGTAATAGAATTACTTATTATAATCACAGATATTGTTTTCAGTCATCTAATAATATCAGAATTAGCACTTTCCAAAGCATACAAGTTAAGCAAAGTTTTATCTTTATTATATTATTATTTTCAGCTAAATAGAGTCAAAACCAATTAAAATTTCCTATGAGTGTTTACATTTAAAGCACTGATTAAGCATTAATCATTTCATTTTCTCACAATATTACAAAAACTAGCAGGCAAACAACACTGGATGAATTATTTTTATCAATTCTAAGACACACCATGAGTTTACAATTGAATTATAAGATACTTTATTTTTATGGAGAGAGAGTTTTTAAAATTGGCTGAAAGTTTAAAAAATAATACAGAAATTATGAAACAGATATCAGACTACTTTATTTCTGTACTCTGCTGTATAAGCAGTCATTTTTGTTTTAACATTTTCAAGATGATATTAAAAACTTGCATTTTAAAAAATTAAGACATATTTAAATTAAACACTTACTATTGGTGAAATACATTTGAATTAATGTGAACATTGAGAGAGGTATTGCAAAAACATTTATTATGTTACAACACACCACATGATTTACTTGCATTGATACTATTGATTATTTTGGACATTAAATATGAGAAAACCATCAATTCAAAACTTGCCATGTTATATTAATTAATTGCATAAATTATTTAACGTTTTAAATATTTAAATGCTTTAAATAACAATATTATACTATATGGTTGCTAAGTTTTTGCCAACCAACAAGTCTAAGATGCATTCCTGTTTTGAAAAAGCTTTGATAAGTGAAACTAGTGAATTTTAAAACTAACTGCCTGACTGATTGTAACTAACTTTTCAAAAAACATATTACCAAAACTCAAATATAAAGTATTGATATTTTTAGAATAAAATAATTTAATTGATGCCTCCAAGTTTAGTTTTGATCTGTTCAGTTGAATATAAAAATACATGCTACTTTTTTGGATAGCCAAATGTTTTATTATGTACAAAACTGTTTTTTGGCCTAAAAAGGCTGACAATATTTAAAATAGTGTTTCTCAAATGGGATCCCAGTTGTTTTTTTAACCTGGGAAATTCTTCTCATCCCAGAAATCCCACAAATTTCTTAAAAGTTCACTTTTTTTATGTTTTTATTTTGTGTTAAGGTTGAGGAAATTTTGCAAATAGAAAGTATAATTAACTCATAAACTGTCAGAATACATTTGTATTTATTTATTTTAAACCTATGTATTAGTTTTTTTCAATTTTTCCTCATTACGGCAGGTCACAAATGGTCAATAATCAATACGTAGCTTATTTGTGGCAGGACTCTGAAAATTCTTTACTTGTCAGACCTATAATATCTGGAATAATTGTGCTTATGCTGTCTTAATTTTTAACCATGCCCTTAAAAAAAATGTTTATTTTATTTAAAATGTGTAGTTTAATTTTAAACATTTTTGTGTTTAATATTCTGTATGAAATAATGGAGTAGCTAGTAATATATTGTAGTTTAATACTAAAAACTTAATAATCTAAATTGCAAATTTGTTTTTATATATATTAGGTATGGAGATAGCCCATTCTTTTCACATTCAGAAGATAAAGCTTTCTCAGATTATTTGAAAAAAGGGCCTTGGGATGTAGAAAAATCTGATACAAAAAAGTCAACAACAGAAACGATACTTCCTTTAGAAAAAAATAATAGGTATGCTGCACTAAGAAAAACCAAATTTATACATTAGACAAAATATATAAACTTATTTCTGTCGAATTTTAGTTATTTTTCAGGTCGAAACAGAAAAGAAATAGTAACATCATCATCATCTACCGACGAAGCTCAACGTAAATTTGGTAATGCAAAGGCTATTTCTTCGGATCAGTTTTTTAATAATAATTTTGATTCAGAAGTAAGTACTGTGAATTTTTTCCTCTAATTTATAATTCTCATTTACAATAAAATATTAAAATTTTCTTTTAAAAGTATCAGAGAAAATCAAATCTCTCACGTTTCGAGGGATCAAGCAGTATTTCTAGTGAAGATTTCTTTGGAGAATCAACTAGGAGTCCAACTCATAGTTATAGTGGTCCTAATATGTATGATATTAAAGAAGGTGTTAAAGATGGAGTAACTAAAGTTGCTTCAAGACTTTCAAATATTGCTAATGGTGTGATGAGCTCGTTACAGGTATATTGAAATTATTACTTCATATAAAATAGCAAATATTAGAAAATAAATTAATTCTGAAATTGTAATAAGTAGTTTCAATCTAACAAGAATTTATGTTGACGATACTTTGCATACAATATGAAAAAAATAAGAAAATGAAAAGAAAGTTTTGTGTAGACAAGTGTTTAAGAATTGCACATCAAATCAAACTATAGTACAATCCCAGAAACTTGACTCTTGATAACTCGACATTCCACAAAACTTGTCACATTGCATTTTTTCTCTTTTTTGAACAATCTAATTTCTTCCTCTATAGCTTAATGCTAGGATCATGTTATCATTATTCACTAGCAACACCTGATAATAGCATCATATCCACATGTTAACAAAGAACATGACCCTTTATCAAAGGTATCACTACAAAACACCTCAATGTGAATGTCACAAACTCGAAAGTAGCCACTAAATAGCCAACAGATTTTAATTTAAAATGTAACTACAAATTATAATAATCTATGTACAATACTGTACCTATAGTGATTATTTTATGTATATAAATTTGCACATATAATACCTTTACCAAAATTCATTATTTAGACTAGCATTATTATTTTTACAACATTAATTGAAAGTTCTAACATATGGTTTGATGCAAACATTCCTTAAATAGTAGATAAATAAACAAACAGCAGTACTTTTATCATTAAATTTTATTTTTTTGTATTGCATGTAAAGTATTGTCAACATATGTAGTTTCAGTGTAGCTTGAGCTGTTAGTTAAAGCAATTAAAATTATGCAATAAACTTCTATTTACAAAATCTACAGATAAACTAATTCAAAATGTTAGAAGAATCTTTTACTTCCTAATGAAACATGAATGTTATAGCTGCTTATTTGTATTCATTTCTACATGCATGTAAAAATATCATATGACTCTCACTCCGTCTTCTCTATAATGCACATTATTTTATATAATATGGTGCATACAATGTGTATATTACAAAAGAATCTGATGCGACACACTTCTTACAGTTACAAAGTCTTAATTTTCATTTTTCTCATTAAATTTTTCTAAAAGTAAATATGTAAGCATTATTTTTTAAATGAACAATTCTAAAACACCAAAAAATAATTGTAAAAAAGTTTTTATTGTACTATAAAATACAAGATATAAGCTAGAATAATTGTCTGATGCTTTAATGAGTAAAAAAAATAACACAAATTGAATATAATTGTTCTGTATTAAGTTACATGACAAAATCGTTTTCAGTAGTTTAGTACTAAATTTAAATAAATTTATTAAGAAAAAAATTACTTGGTTTAAACCACATGTGTGTATTGTTTTTTTCATTAATCTTCTAATTATATTAGTTTAGTTTCTTTTCTTATTGTTTTTATCTTGAAATCCTGCAACCCTTGAATGACTAATGAAGGTTTTCTCAATTTATCTATTTCAGCGTAAATGATACGCTAATCCAACTAACATCTTTAATTTGGTAAGCACCCATTCACAAGTTACATGTTTATTGTGAATTTGTTCCTTTCAATCTGTCATGTATTTTTTATATATATATATTTTTGTTTCCTCCTCCTCCTCTTTAACCATGTGCCTTCTCATATAGTCATAAACAGTTACTACTTACGAAACATGATTTACATCAAGTTTTTTAATTGTTTTTTTATTCTAGGAACATTATAGTTNTTATACAATTTTTTTGTATTTCCTCATCATGCATCATGTCCTTCCAGAAAAAGACTTTCATATGTACACAGAACTGAAGAACTAAGGACCAGTCAGATCCAGGCCATAGAGTGGATGGTTCAAAACTTATCTTTAAAATGAGTTGTTTTTTTGTGACATGTAGGTCACACACTGTCACAGAGAAGATAATGCTGCTGAACAATAGTTCTCTTGTGCAATTCTGAATGACCCATCACAATAGGCATCCCTGGGGCATGACACTCCACGAGAATTGCTTTTTTTATTCTAGGAACATTATAGTTATTAGTGCCACAAATTTTTGGATAAAGGAAACACAGCTGATCAGCGAACACGGTGAAAGTTTACGAATTCTTTACATAAAGATGTTCACACAATGGTTGGATCGTTTTCAGTTTTAAAAAATCTTATGGCAATTTCAGATTTGTTGATGAAATATATAATGCTAGGTATGGTAACTTCCAGATGCTGTAGAGTTAATTTGAAAATAAGACTGTTTAAGGATATTAAAAATATGTTATGTTTGATTTTGGGGAAAAATGAAATTTTTTTTCTAATCTTACATAATTCTTTCTAATTATTTGTATATTAAAGCTGATGAAATGTAAACAATCTCATAATTTTTCAAAAATTTCAGAGATTTAAAAAAATCCATTTCAAAAAAATTAAAATGTGAAATTTTTAGATGTTTTAAAACTCTGACAGTTTTTAAAACAGTTTTTTGATCATTTATTATTAAATTAAAAAATTGTATTTGGTTAATTTGGTATTAAAATATTTTTACATATAAGTTGATCTGTTTTTCAGTAAGAATAATTTACGAAAGTAAATTTATTTTCTAACATCTAAAAATATTATTAAAAAGTAGAAGTCATTCTAAATGAGAGAGAAAAAAATAAATGGCAATAAAAAAACATTTTTATTAACATTTATGCTATTTATCATACGTTTGGTCACACTTTGTGTCGAGCAATTGCCGAAGTCACCCAAATCACAGGTATTTGTAATCATTATTGTAAATTTTTATACTGACATAATACATCCTCATCTCTGTTTATTATTTACAATAAAATCTTTTATGGGAAAATTGTAAAAGTTATTGATTTTTTTTATATAAAATGAGAAAAGATTGTTTATACATTTTTTTTTCTGCTTACGTTCATTATTCAGTAGTCACTATTTTATATCTCCAATATGTAAGAGATGCAACTATGAAATGCACAAAGTCTGTTGTTTAGAGAACACAACTTGTTTATGAATGCATCTTTTTAGACACTGGAATATGTATAAATGAATTTTATTTAATAAATTTTAGTTTGGTGATATGCATAAATACAAATAAAATATATGAAATCTCATAAAACAGCTGTCTCAATTATAATTGAATTGAATTTCTTTTTATGTAAATCTCAAAAAATTCCTTCAAGAAGTACGAGATTCAAAATTTATTACTAGGATCCGACTTAAGCAGTATCAATAAAATCAAGGTTAATAAAAAATGAATCAAAATTTTGTTTTTGTTTAATGGCAAAATAGGGTTGAATCATAAATCATTGTCACAATTAAATATATTATTTTTTATTCATAATTACCTGAGGTTGGTTTTGAGGCTTAACATAAAATAGATCAAGTTTTTAAAGAAAGGCAAGCAGTACAAGTTATTAAAAAAATGTTAACACCAAACATTTTTTCTATCCTTACACTAAAAACAATAATTTTTTTAGTATCTATTCAGAGCATGTGCATTATCTCAAATTATGACATAAGCCATTATGTAAATTCCATTTTATAGATGCTTTTTTTTTTATCTACACTTAGAGTAACTAACATAAAAAAAATGGAAAATTATTTAATTAGAAATATCGATTTAGACAGTAAACAATGCCTTTCTACAGAATAATTTGGTTGCAAATGTTAACTCCTAATTCCATTCTGCACCGGTGTCATTCAATATTTTTGTAATTTGTTCATACAAAATATTTTTATTTATAAGTGGTTTGTATTGCACTATAAATGCAGATTAGACATTTCCTATGGCTACCATTCAGATGGTATTGAAATGTGAAAAATTAATTTGGAACAATACAATATAAAGGTGTAAATTTGTATTATATAATTCTGATTTCAGGTGCCTTAGGTAAGGAACACGAAAGGATATACAATATAATCTTTCTTTTATTCTGAATAAAATACAGGATTCTATTAAATTGTTTTTAATTTTCTCTAACATTATCAGTGCAACTTTGTGGTGTCCCTCTTGATTTGGTTTCGTTTTGTGGTGAAAAGGATAACATTTCTGTTGCTGACCCTTCCCTGGTCTAGACGGGAAATGGAAAACCTGCAAACTGTTCTTCTGTTGTATCACACTTCCCCAGTCACAAATTACATAATGTTTAAATTTTCATAAATTCAATTAAACACAAATTATAATTTGTGCTTAATTGAATTTTATATTTGTATATTGTGATAGTTTTTATATTGATGGCACATGTATATTTAAGGCTGCAGTAGGTATCACAGATTGCATAAAATGCCTTCTGATTACTAGAGATAGCTGCAAAAGGAATTCTAAAAATTCCTCACCTATATCTGTGTGTCAGCATCCACAGTATTTAACAGACCTGAAAGTTGCTTTTTTGTTGACATGTCTGTAAAATCTGTTTCTGGTTAATGAATGTAAATCAATGAAAGCTCATGTGAAGCTGCACAATATATGACCAAGGGCATAATGATACTTCCTTTTTTACTCGCTCAATTTTATTTTAAAGAACAGACTTGTTTTGCCCTGCAGACTTAAGTTGAAGGGCCATAACTTCTGGAAGTACATTAAAAATTTTTTATGTCATACTTGTCACATAAAAATGAATCAAGCTTTGGATGCAGTTTACTTTCCCGACTGTTATAAGTAAGAGGGAAAGTACTCTAGCTTTGTGTGCTTATACACAATGAAGAGAAGTAGAAAAGGTTGTTTGCACATGCATGTCCGAACATCATTATTTAATACAAATTGTCAACTTAGTTGTGAAGTTTCATCTGACAGATATCAACTATTTACACTTGAAATAATTAGTAGCAAGTGTGAACATTTAAAATTTATAAATGGCTCAGATATAACAATTTAGTCACTAATTATAATTATACAAGTTTTTTGTATTTCCTCATCATGCATCATGTCCTTCCAGAAAAAGACTTTCATATGTACACAGAACTGAAGAACTAAGGACCAGTCAGATCCAGGCCATAGAGTGGATGGTTCAAAACTTATCTTTAAAATGAGTTGTTTTTTTGTGACATGTAGGTCACACACTGTCACAGAGAAGATAATGCTGCTGAACAATAGTTCTCTTGTGCAATTCTGAATGACTCATCACAATAGGCATCCCTGGGGCATGACACTCCACGAGAATTGCACCTTTTTTTTGTCCCAGAAGACAATTGCCATGAATTTTCAAGATGAGAAAGTCTGCATGAACTTTCTTGGTATGAATGATCAATCAATGGAATGGTATCACCATCGTTCATGTTTGTTCTCAGCTGTAGAGTAGGAAAACCAAGTTTCATTTTCTGTCACAATGTATATCAGAAATTCATCTCCTCTTGAGTATCAATCCAAAAAGATGCTGCATCCATACAGTTCTGTGTTAATCACTAAGCTGGTTTGGAACACATCTTGCACAAATTTTTCATTGTTAATTTGTGGAATCTTGGGTAATTTTTCATGTATTTCATTAAGTGAGATGCCAACCCTGTTTAATGAATTCCTTTTTGATGAAGTAATGCATGAGAAAAATAATATATAACATGCTGGCAAGAAATTGTCAACCAGATTAATTGATCTATTTCATGCAGAGTTGTAGGTACCCAATGATTCTTTCTACAGAGTTCTGGGCAAAGTTCAACGAAATTTGGTATATGTACTGTCTCGAGTATGCAGTTTGGATTTTTGGTATGAAATTTGATTTTAATTTAGTTGTTAGTGTGAAATTTGATACTGCTGTCCCTCTTATGTGCATATTTCAGGGGTATTAAGAAAAAAAGTGCAACAATTTATTTTCAATTACAAGTGTGGAATGGACACACAGAGCATCAAAGAAATGCTTTGTATTCTCCATCTCCATACTCTAAAAACAATTTTGCATGTGCAACAAGTACATGCAGCAAATGCAGTCTTGAGACAGCCTCATTTGTCAAGGTAATGTTCCCAACTTAGCTATTTAGATAGACTCAAAAAGTCAGAAGCGTTTTGGATCTTGTGAGTGTGGTGCCACGATGGAAATAATTGGCTAACCATTCTCTTGCAAAAAATGCTTTATTGCAACATTGTGCACTCCCAGAAAATGGCTTAAGTCTGGCATTCAGACAATTTCTCTGCTGCAGCTGGAATGACACTAGCCCAAATGCAGAGTTTTCTTCAAAAAAAAAATTTAAGGATGGTGTAAACTAACCTCACAATTACTTTTTACTGAGTGCAATGGAATTTGTTACTGAAAGTGGCAAATGTTTTCTAATTTAGGGGACTATTTGTTATGGAAAAAAAAGCCCTCCTTGTCACTTTATCATGAGTTCAGTCAGCCCACAATGGAGGTGGAGAGGGGCAGACCAACATTTCTGAGACATGGGTGGGGACCAATAAATAATTCCTGGTATCGAGTTCAAGCAGAGAATAGGCTGACAATTCATAAGATTTTCGGTTCCTTCTATAAAGTATACTCAAATGTAAAAATGTTTATGTAATTTCATTTTTAACTGGCATTAAAATAAGGATGCTATTTATATAAAATCATAAAACAGTTTGTTTACTCTTTAAATCAAAGACTCATCCATTTGATCCATAAACAAATTTGGAAGAATATCTTTTTATCAGTAGTAATGGAAATGTTGCATTTGTTGAGTGCACACAGACTGAATTTCTTTTGTAATAAAATAATGAAGTTATTGCAATTGATTTAAAAGTGGTATTCTAATGTATTGCTAGTTGGTTTG
>NW_019385127.1:0-9608 GCF_000671375.1 Centruroides sculpturatus | reverse complement strand
TCAAATGCGATAGCGCGTTGTCGTTTTCTATTGCCACTATGACTTTTTTCTTTCTTGGATGCCATATTGATTAAATATATAAATCACAAAACTGAAAAAAGAAGTATTGCACAAACACTCGGAAAAGCAATGCTTAACTCGCGCATGCCTAACACCAACTAAAATTTGACACAAAATACCGTTACGTTCGTTATCCGAGACAAAATTTTTGCAAAATAAAAGTTCGTTAACCGATTTGGTCGTTAACCAGGACGTTCGTTAACCGGGGTTCCACTGTATCAATAAAATGGTTCATTTATAAAGATTAAAAAAGAAACATAATTATCTAAAGCAGTACTTCACAAACTGTGTCAATGGCCAGTTTTTTGCATTCCAATCCAGTATTTTTGTAAAATTAAATTAAAATAATTATAAAATGCTAAATAGAATTGAAATGTATTTTTGTAATTTTAATTTTTAGACTGAATTAATATAAAAAATACAACAAAATTTGGTTCTAATCATTTTGAGAAAATGGTTTTCTGGGCAGTTTTGAGTAATTTTCCTGGCCTATTTCGACCATCAGTCCACAAAAAGTGTTTGAATAACTATTTTATGACTTTCATTCTTCTTTATATGATTTTAAAAACTTTTTAAATAGTTTTATTAACATATATAAAGTTATGAAATTTTAAGCAAAGTCTTGTTGTGGCCCAAGCACTGGTCCACAAACCAAAATTTGAGCAGCACTGATTTAGAGAATTAAATACCAAGTTAACATAATTGGATACAGTGTGTAATAAAGTTAATAGGATATTAGTGTCAGTAAATACAGATATGCTACTTTTATCTTCTTATAAATATTGCTTTCTTGAATTTTTTTATGCAGAATAACCTATCTCACTAACAGATGTATTGCACAGTTCACATTTTATTCTTTTCCATCATCTTTGATCTATTTTGGATTAAATAATGAATCATATTATTAAATATCCATAAACAAAAAATCAGCTTAACACAGAAATGTAGTTTAGAATAAGAACTTACATTATATTCAGTTATGTAGACAGATGCATTTTTCATAACTCTTCAATATTAATTTCACGATGCGTAATGAAAATTTCCCGTTTTTGAAAAAAATAATCATGGCTATTGTATCGTCCGAAATTATTTTTTTATTTTGCACAAACAATATACAGTTTAACCCAATTATAACGTCATCAGATGTAACGACAACCCTAATATAACGTCAAATTTTTATAAGTCCCACGATTTTATTATACTAGATAATGTTAAAAACCTACTTGTAATTACATCCTGTTTTCATGTCATATTTGAAGCACTCCCAAATTTACAAAATTAGATTACAAATTTTATTTAGCATAGAAGAAACTACGTGTTCAGTCCTAAGGTCTGAGTTCACTTCTTAGAATGACTGTGGGTGGTGCTCTCCCCACCTGACTTTGGTGGGGTGAGGTGCCTGTTTTGCCTATTTGTAGAAGAGGGTTGCCATTTTGTATTTTATTTTGACTCAGTTCTCAGTCCCCTACTACCTACAAGTCTTGATTTTTTTATGCACAATGATTTAGGCACCTAATACTCTGTGCCAAATATCAACTCTCAACATGTACTCCTTCATGTTGAGAGTTGATATTTGGCACAGAGTAACAGCTTAGAGGTATGTACTCCTTCATACCTCTAAGCTGTTAACATAAACCAGCAGTACGATTTTATAAACAAGACAGAGTCTTGTCAGAAACTATTTAGTTTATTATTATGATTAATCCCTTCACTTCAATCACATCATAAGAATTCTCAGTAATTTTTCATCTCCATAGTAATTTAGTTAATGTTATGATAAACTATCTATTGATACTATCCATCTTCAACTACTTGTGATTAACATATCGTATTTGAAATAATCCATATATAGAAAAATATCTATCAATCCATTAACTGTTTGAAGAATAAAATATTTAAATAAGCCTAATTCTATCTTAAATTTTACAACAGTTTTTCCCTTTTATTCACCAACATACAGTCTACAATAGACTATGCACTATCTATTTTTTAAAAACAAATTTGTCAAATATTACTATTATTATTAACATTGAGAAAATGATATAACAGATTTAGTTAACAATATTCCACTTTTACGACTAATAAAAATTTTTTACTATGACTGAACGAAATGCCTTTTCCTATAACCATATGAAATGGTATTATATAGTTTAAACTATAATTTCAAGAACATAACTTAAAGTTATGCAACTGAATCTATGAGGAATATGATGACTCAAGTAACAGTTTTTCCAAGAACAAAACTAAATCATAAAAACAGGGGTCTATTGCAGTTCTCAAGCTTTCCATCACTGTGGAGCATTTTTTGTATAATTTTTATTACACAGAGCATTAGCACAATATATTCAAAAATCAACAAGCAATTCCATGTTTACTATTCTCATAAAATAATGAAGCAATAAACTAATAAACTTTATTGCACTGAATAAAGCAAACATGAAATTATCTACGAATAAACTAATATATTATTGTATGTCAGAATAAATCTATATATATATGGACGTGTGTGTCCCTATATTTCACTTTTCAGCCAAAATTACACATTGCACATGAATGGTGTTTGTATGTGGTAGTAGCCCCAAGTCTCTATTCGTGCACTATGGTGGTTGCGTCTCGATAGCTATAAGGGTTCGGGAGATATGGGCTGGTTGAAAGTGGAAGATTTTCTATTTCGATTTAAAACATTTTTGAATTCGAATTTGTAGTCGAATTCAAATTCAAATTCGAATTGGTTCGATTATAGAACGATTGTAAACGTTCCAGAAAATTGATCAAATTGAAAATAGTTTGTTTGACTGGACTTCATTTATAAAGATTAAAAAAGAAACCTACTTATCTAAAGCAGTACTTCACAAACTGTGTCAATGGCCAGTTTTTTGCATTCCAATCCAGTATTTTTGTAAAATTAAATTAAAATAATTATAAAATGCTAAATAGAATTGAAATGTATTTTTGTAATTTTAATTTTTAGACTGAATTAATATAAAAAATACAACAAAATTTGGTTCTAATCATTTTGAGAAAATGGTTTTCTGGGCAGTTTTGAGTAATTTTCCTGGCCTATTTCGACCATCAGTCCACAAAAAGTGTTTGAATAACTATTTTATGACTTTCATTCTTCTTTATATGATTTTAAAAACTTTTTAAATAGTTTTATTAACATATATAAAGTTATGAAATTTTAAGCAAAGTCTTGTTGTGGCCCAAGCACTGGTCCACAAACCAAAATTTGAGCAGCACTGATTTAGAGAATTAAATACCAAGTTAACATAATTGGATACAGTGTGTAATAAAGTTAATAGGATATTAGTGTCAGTAAATACAGATATGCTACTTTTATCTTCTTATAAATATTGCTTTCTTGAATTTTTTTATGCAGAATAACCTATCTCACTAACAGATGTATTGCACAGTTCACATTTTATTCTTTTCCATCATCTTTGATCTATTTTGGATTAAATAATGAATCATATTATTAAATATCCATAAACAAAAAATCAGCTTAACACAGAAATGTAGTTTAGAATAAGAACTTACATTATATTCAGTTATGTAGACAGATGCATTTTTCATAACTCTTCAATATTAATTTCACGATGCGTAATGAAAATTTCCCGTTTTTGAAAAAAATAATCNATAGTATGATTTATACTCTGTTATACTCATCATGATCAATACATTTTTTATTTTCACCAGAAATGATCGAAATTGCAGTCATTTAGAATTATTCATGTTTAGTCCGTGTATTTTTCAATAGACTTGAACTACAATAGACACCAAAATAATTTACTAGATTTTTAAGCATTTTCCTGTTGTCTTACATAAATCTTGCTTTCCATATTAACTATATAATATATACAGTATATCATATATTGAAAGATATTATGTATAATATTTCAATGAAATGGTTTACATTTTCTATACAGGCTACCATATGCAACAGGGGTGGCCAACAAGTCAATCGCAAAGTCAATTTTGGTCAATTGCTCGCAATGTCTTGACTTAATGTGTTACACTTGTAACCGAACACAAGGCATGAACATAACACGCAAACACAATTGTAGTGATATCGGACCTCTGCGTTCTCCCTCAGATGCGGTTTTGTCAGTCCATGTGCAATCCATTTGCATACGGTTGTAAAAGGGGAATAAGAAATGTAGACAAAGGGTTGTAAAACCAAAAAAAAGAAAGGCAGGAAGAGGGACAGAGAGAGTAGGTTGGGACACGGTAGAGAGAGGAAGGGTGAAGTGATGGGGCCATATTCTGGTCACTGTCTCTGGTCTCTCGTCTCTCACAAGCCGGTCGCTGATTGGCTAATCATTTGAATTAGCCAATCAGCAACCGGCTTGTGAGAGACCAGAGACAGTGACCAGAATATGGCCCATGGTCTCCGAAAGTGACAATGTTGAGTTTTAATTTTTCTTCTGTTTAAAATGTAAGTATCTTTACTTCATGTTTTAAATTAAATTGTGGCTTTTCTTACCTATCTAAACATAGGATGTATTTCACACCTCCCCCCTCACCACTTAGACTATGCCTACAACAACAACTTGATCTCAACACATTTTAAGGTAAAAAGTAGATCTTATGTAAACAAAAGTTGGCCACCCGATATACAACACCTAACAGTTCACTTCTTGTCTACCATATGTTGGAGACAACTTACACGTCAGAACTCCATTATTTTATTAGTATTAATCCTGTATAATTAAAATTCAAACCAACATTATTAACCTTAAATATTATCTACAGCAATATTTTGATTTTCAGCTTAAAAAGAGATTTTATAAATTATTAAGATATTGTTAATGTGGTGGATTTTAATAAACATTAATTATGATATTTTTCATCTCCATACTTTATATATTTGCAAATTAACAGTTACAAAAGTTTTAACTTAGTCCTTGTATTTCTTGATAANTGTCGGTTTGTCTTTTATACAGATCTTTATTCTTAAACCGATTTGGACTAAAGTTCGTATATTACTATATACTCGAAGTTTAGTGTCTATTCCACTGTATTTCTCCACAATGTTGGGATAGTAATTTCCGTATCCTTTGCATGTAGCATCATCCTATTGCAAAAAAACAAATAAATACTGATTGTTATGGGTTTTGGATTGTTGGTAGTAGATTGTTAGTTTCTTGATAATATATTGTACATAAAAAAAATTGATATATTTCCAGTAATCAGAACAATATTTGATTTGTCATTAAAGCTAATCCAACAGTATGAATCTTCATTATTACATCATTACTTTATGCAAATGAATGAGTCACTTACATTACAAGATAAGATCTTACTACTATAAAATATTTAATAAAATCTTATTCAATTTTAATATATATCTTTCAAAATACTTTATAAAGTGACTAACATACAAATAAATAAAAAGAATATACTACTAAAAAGCAGCAGATTTTACAGAACGGTTTAAAACTATGGAAGTTTGAGAACAATATTATATACTGTAAATATCAATATAAAAGTCAAACTTCTAGTAGCACGTTTCTATATAAAATGATTAATAAATAAAGTCGCCTATTTTGGAATTTCACAAAGTATAGGAATAGAAACAAGCAGCCAACATTTAGAAGCCCTTATGTCTCTGAAAAAAACTAGAGATTTAATTGAAAGTACAAAACACATTTACAAAAAGTTAAAATTACAAGATAAATTTAGTTAGGAAAACCACAAATAAATGCAAACTCAATAATAATTACTCTGAAAGTCAAAATTATACTAGTAGCATCTTTCAATTGATTTCAGCACCTTACTTTATACACATACATAAATTAGCAAAGTAACGCAGATAAGAATAAAACACTCTTCCGAATAAAATTATACAAAAATATACTTTACGACCCAAAGACCGGTCTTCCGAGAGGAAGACAACATCGAGACAGCTTTCCCCAAAGACTGGTATTCGGCAAAAACATTTGGGGCTCTCGTATAATTTCTCCAACAAAGTTACACTTTATACTTATAAAGTGTCGAAAGGACCAGTTATTTTGTTTATTATTATATTATCCAAGGCAGATAATAGTGTGCAGTTTCTGATAAGATTTTTCAAGAAAAACTTGTTTACTTTCCTGTTTATAAAATCGGAAATAATTGAAGTATAAATATTAAATTCTTCAAAACACTGTGCATAAAATTAGTTTTACATTCTTAATTCCTCAAAAATCTTCCTGTTAATTATAATTTTCATAGTTTGTTTTAATATTCATATTAAAATAAAAGTAATTAAATTGATAATTTGGTATTTGAATGTAGAGTAAGAAAGGACACGTGGATTTCTTCACTCTCTTCCATGCGAATAAACGAGAATAGACTGCACGATGCTGGAGAGAGAAGACATTCCTTTCATTTCAAGCAAGGAATCGAATGCAAACTCGAGATATGCACAAAACATTGGAAATATATTGGTGAATTAGGCTCACCTTTACAAGCGGAGATTAAGTAGTAGCCAGAACGAGTAATTTGACTAAAAGCCAAATCGACAACTGGCCGCGTGTGTCCGCTGCAAGTTAAAGGAATCTGCCTAACGCTCGACATCTTTAAACATTCTTCGTCCTACTAGCGCCACCTCGCCGTTATTTTCCTGCATGGTTCATTCATTTTTTTTTAATTATATTATTTTCTTTTTTAAAAAAATAAAATCATAAATACAAACTTTTATGTTGAAATAATCCAGAAAAACTTAAGTTTTATTTAATAATAGTAAATCCTAAAATGGATTTATTTTTAACAGCTCGGCCATCCGAGCTGTTAAATACCTGAAGTGAATATCTGTAGTTCATTCATGAGGAGCGTCCAGATCATGAATGAACTACAGATGGCGGCTCTAGGTGTTCCGGAATCGAGTTTGGGCTAGCAACTCCTCGGGAATTTTTCGTGGCCGGTCTATCCCAGATTTGTTAGGCCCTGTTCTTGAGTAGCCGGCCGCGCCAATTCATCATCATTCTTTCATCTTTGCATTGGTTATAAGAGTGGAATCCGTTCAACAATCGTGTAAATATATCCATAGTTGAAAAGGATGGAGAGAAGAGAATCAACAATCTTTCTGACACGCTCTTTAGGAAATGATAGAGTTCACCATATTTGAAAGTATGATCCGCAGTTTTTCAGATGAGCCAGATCAGAAAATAAATGATTTTTAATACAGTAGAGAAAATAGCCACGTTAGCAGAATGGGATATAAACTTTCTGGGGTAGCTAAAAATTTATAGAGAGGATTACTAAAGTTTTAAAAAACTGTGGAGAGTTTAAAACTGGTCATGGTTGAAAGATTTGAAAAAGAACTTTCAGGTTACAGAAGTTTCACGCGTGCATACGAGATGAAAGAGAAGATTTAGGCTACACACACACGCACTCCATCTACAGAATATAAGAAACAAAAAACAGACGTATAACAAAATTACATATCTGTAAACACTTTTGTTTCACCCATTAACAATATAGGAATGTCCTCAAACTATGAGACCAACGAAAGTAGGGGACTACCAGGATCATTAGATACATTAGTTACTACCAGGACTAAAATAAGGGCGTAGCCCCTTATCTCATTTTAGTCACATAACCTAGCCTTTCAAATATATATATATATTCCGAGTTGAAATATAGCCTATAATCTGTTAAAAGTGTGTTAAGGACACGCCGTCACGTATGTAGAGGATTACATTGCTTCTGTTAATAGTTTTCCTGGTAATGTTGAGCAGAAGGGACAATAAATCAGCTGTATCGATCGAGAACCGATGATTCAACAGCAGCGAGTGTCTATATGATTGCATAATTATGATTACTTATTAACTCATTATTATAAAACGGTTAACACGAAATTATATATAATCTATCTACTGTATATAAAAATCAATTTTTGTCGGTTTGTCTTTTATACAGATTTTTATTCTTAAACCTATTTGGACTTAAGTTCGTATGAGTATTACTTATATACTCGAAGTTTAGTGTCTATTCCACTGTATTTCTCCACAATGTTGGGATAGTAATTTCCGTATCCTTTGCATGTAGCACCATCCTATTGCAAAAAACAAATAAATACTGATTGTTATGGGTTTTGGATTGTTGGTAGTAGATTGTTAGTTTCTTGATAATATATTGTTGGTTTGCCTGCCGACACCTAGCTTAATGCCTGTCTAAAGGCATCATCACCGTGGAATCACGTTAAAAAGTTATCCTTTTCAAGGAACATAAGGTTCCATCTATTGGGAGACAGATCTGCAGAGAATGTTGCTAAGTAAGTTTTGCGTCTCGGTGATGACAAATTCACTGGAGATCCGGGTACTAATTTGATAACACAGCATAAACATTCTAACCGTTCGGCCATAAGGCCGTCAATTACAACACTAATGTAAATTCTAAAAGTTAAAAGAACTGAAAACATTTAAACAGAAAAATAATTGGAAACTGATCTACTTATTTATTTTTTGGATTTTTTCAAAGCAGATTATTGAATACAGTGTTGCATCAAATCCTCCCATAGCGGAGGGTGTAAAGTTACATATCTTAATCATCTTTACCATTATAACTTGTGGAATATTTTTATTCTATCCTAGGGGAGGGCAAATGCCCCGTTGCCCCTTTTTGAAGACGCCCATGTTGTCAGTAGTATGTTCAACTAGAATTTTGACAAGAATTTCTGCACCTTTATAGATTTGACAGGCACATAGTGCTGCTTACAGTTAATCTACATTTACTAAAGCGTACATCAGACAGTGTTTATCAAATAAAAGTCTACTTACACGAAGTTACGCTTCATGAAATGTATAAATTAAAAAGTTTCCTATAAACTTAATACTAGTAACTTCGTAATTATTTTCATGGAAATTCCTGCTACAGATCCGAGCGTATCGACTGATTTTCTTTCCAGTTTTTATCTTTACTTCCCATTCTATTATTATTATTGGTTCATCCGAAAATTTGTGAAATTTCAAACCTGACCGCTTCCAAGTGCCAAACTTATCTTTATCAGTCAAAAATTCCTAAGAAAAATTTTGACTGTAGTCTAAATTGTAATAAGTTTTTACTTGACGTAATTTTTTTTGTTTATATCTCAGATGTTTTTGTTTGGATTTACTTTGTACATTTCTTGTAAGCATTTTTTTCATATTTCACTTTTTCTATTTCGTTTCCACGTAGAAAGGAATAATGTTTTCTACTCGTTGATTCCATTCCGTAAAACATTTTTACGAGGCGTATTTTTAAAGTAAGTACCGTTTTAATATAACGCCGCTGGAGCGCTGCAGTCGGCACTTAGCGCATGCGCGCTGTGTACCTACATCTGTTGGGAAGCCACAAACGCCATTACGGAGCCAGTCGACTGTGTTTACTGTTTGTGTGTTATTGAAATGCCGCTAGTAAAATTAGTTCCCACGAAACGATCCGTCGAAATACAGTACTTCAACAGTTCCAGTTGAGAAAGTGGATCGCCCACATTTCTTCTAGAAATCAGAATGCAACAGCAGCACAAGTCTATGTAATTGCACAATTATAATTATTTAATTCAAACCATTATTATAAAAAAATAC
>NW_019385126.1:327521-334786 GCF_000671375.1 Centruroides sculpturatus | reverse complement strand
ACTAAACTTATCAAATATCAACTCACTATAAATAATTTCACCTTTATCTTATTGATATCAGATTTGTTAAATTTCACAGGATTGTATTATTTTTCAAATTCAGAGCAGTGAAGCTTTGTTTATTTTCTCTGAGGAAAGTAATAGACTCTGCTGGTTTCCACTATGAAGTACAATAAATAAACTGCTAATTTTTTTATTACTTTGTTTTCAAAAACTCCCTTCTCTGTCAGTAATGGTTAAATAACTAACAAATTGTTTTCTTGCACTCAGGGGAATGTTTTGTTTCAAATTTGACAANATGAGATGTAAATCTACAATAATTAGGTTTTAAAGATGTTTAACAGAAAATTAAAATTTAATTTTTTAAATAAAATGTCTAAACAGTGTCTAAAGACATTCAACATTAAATAGTTTTACAGTTCGGACGTGCTCGGCAGAGAATAAGTTACAAATTTACAATCGCACCTATGCATTTTTTGAGAGAAAATTTTTAATTACTAACATTTTTACCCCTATAGGCCGTCATCAGATTTCTTAAAACCGTTTTTAGAAACTGTTCTACAGATAGAACATTCAATTTAAATTTTAACTTTTGAGAATTATAAATACAAATTTAAATTGAAACGAGTTAAATAAATAACTTATGGAAAATGTGAGNTTATTGATATCAGATTTGTTAAATTTCACAGGATTGTATTATTTTTCAATTTCAGAGTAGTGAAGCTTTATTTATTTTCTCTAGGGAAAGTAATAGACTCTGCTGGTCCCCACTGTGAAGTACAATAAATAAACTGCTAATTTTATTACTTTGTTTTCAAAAACTCCCTTCTCTGTCAGTAATGGTTAAATAACTAACAAATTGTTTTCTTACACTCAGGGGAATGTTTTGTTTCAAATTTGACAACTAGAATTGCCAGTAATGTTTTCAAAAACTCCCTTCTCTGTCAGTAATGGTTAAATAACTAACAAATTGTTTTCTTGCACTCAGGGGAATGTTTTGTTTCAAATTTGACAACNATTATAAATACAAATTTAAATTGAAACGAGTTAAATAAATAACTTATGGAAAATGTGAGGTTAACAATAAATAAAAATAAACTTAAAAAATATACATAGTTTATCAACAATGTACTTCCAGACTGAAGGTAATGCATTTGCATCTCTCTTGTTGAGGCACAATTCTTTGATCTTGCTCTTGTAAATCTATTATTTTTTCCATATTCATAGCTATGGTTGGAGAATGTACAGTGCCTATATTTTTCTAGTTGAATTCAGTCAAAAAGTTTTAATTTTATTATAATTGAAGATTTTAATTTTTTAATATTAGAAGGTAATTAGCTTAAATTACAAGGTGTCATATTTCATCTTTGCTCTCATTCAANAGTCAAAAAATTTTAATTTTATTATAATTGAAGATTTTAATTTTTTAATATTAGAAGGTAATTAGCTTAAATTACGAGGTGTCATATTTCATCTTTGCTCTCATTCAAGTTTATTGCCTAGACACACACTGATGTGTGTTTATACTTCTACTGGAGTTTAGGCTCTTATTTCAACCTCGGCCGCATTGGTTACACAAAGTGGAGAGACGGGTGCATACCTTACTTTTTACAGCAGAAATTTCATTTGCTTGAAGATTTTACTTTTTTTTTTCTTCCATTTTAATTGTTATTAACTAACTTTTTTTGATGGATTCTGATATCTTTGTATTGTCTGAAGTTGCAGATATTTTTTTTTTAATTAAGTTTTACACATTTATGTTTTTCTTAGATTTTTATATAAATACAATAAAATTCAAAAATTAATTAGATATTATAGGAAATGCTAAACTATAAGTGCAGCATGTTTTACAATATTATTGCAAACAGATATAGTCAATTATTTTATATACATGTTTATTATTTTAATTTTTATAAATTATTTTATTTGATACAATGCGACTTGCTCAGAATAGATTAATTACTATGGCACATTAATCAATATGACAGCGAGACTCTATTCAACTACTTTTTCATTTGAGATGTTCATCAGAGTGTTATTTTAAAACAATTTTTATATTTTTACAGATATATATGCTCGACTATGATTATATTTTCAATTTATACATTTTCTCTACTATCTAAAAGTATAAATACTTGTGGGTTTAAAAAACAGATTTTTATTTATATTTTCTGTAATTTGATCTGTAAATGCAAAGAACTAAACTTATCAAATATCAACTCACTATAAATAATTTCAACTTTATCTTATTGGCATCAGATTTGTTAAATTTCACAGGATTGTATTATTTTTCAAATTCAGAGTAGTAAAGCTTTATTTATTTTCTCTGGGGAAAGTAATAGACTCTGCTGGTCCCCACTGTGAAGTACAATAAATAAACTGCTAATTTTTTTATTACTTTGTTTTCAAAAACACCCTTCTCTGTCAGTAGTGGTTAAATAACTAACAAATTGTTTTCTTGCACTCAAGGGAATGTTTTGTTTCAAATTTGACAACTAGAATTGCCAGTAATGAATTCTATAATTTTATATTTAATAATTTAAAAAAATATATTTATAAAATTACCAAATAAATGTTTGGGTCACAATTACTAAATGGTATTGTTACGTTATGAAGATAAATTTTAATTGTTGCAAGATTGAAAGTATTAGATTTCTTATCATACAACTGATTGTGAGACAGCAGGGCAATAACACCGAAGCAAGGAAATTGTGTTGTCAAAAAAAGCTGCAATGATTTATTTGAAATGTATTGGGATTGGTCCTGCCATTGAAACCAGGAGAAAAGATATAATGTATAGCTTTGTGGTAAAGGTTAAATATTCTACATAGTTATTTTATTAAATTACTCTTGCGATTGTTGCTCATAATAATCGCAAGAGTACAGCACACACGCTGTGAGAGAATTTACTGCAGGCGGTGAAAAGGTATTGTTTTTCATAAAATTTCTCTAAAAAAACGGTCATAAACTTGAAAACTACTGTAGGAATCTCTTCAGAACATATCAGGTGAGAAATACTAAAAAGCCTGTACTTCAACTGTTTTATTTTTAAGAATTTCAATAAAAAAACCGACATGTATCTGCTGGATACAAATGTGCCTAGATGCTGTTAATAAACAAAAATTTTTTAATTTACCATATATCTATGCAGATAAGACAAGGTATAAATTTTTGTCAGTTTTATAGTTTTAGCATATATCTGTCCTATAAGATGAACCCAAACTATCAACGGCCTATGAATTTAGTTTAGATCAGCAATCATCATCTACATAATAATACTGCATAGCGTATACGGAATTACGTCCTATTCATAATTTTTCGAATGACCAAATTCTATTTTCTTGCATCTGACAGTACTCCCTTGTGATTATTGCAAACATTCGCACTGATTTGGGCATTCGGGTAATGATCTTGACTATTCACAAAAATGTCGTATGGGTTATTTAAATACATTAGTGAGTGATTTGTTTTATTTTATAATGGTTTTAATTTAATTAAATTTCAATCTAATTTTTTTTGTATCTGTTCTATAAGATGACCCTGGATTTTGGGGGGCATTTTTTATGATTCAACTATCGTCTTATCTGCACAGATATACAGTACATATTACAGTTGCTTGCTTTTTTATATTCATAAAATTAAAAAAATACAAAAATTATATGGGGCATGGTGTCATAAAACTTTATAAAATGATTAAAAAATACCAATGGAAAAAATTAAATTATTTTTGGGTCAAATTTGAGTTTTTTAGAAGTTATTTGCTGTAAAATAATGCAATTATAAGTGGAGAAGCATGCGCACGCACTGTCGCTGCGGCTATTTTTAGTAACAGCAACTGGCGGGAAATTTGAAAATTTAAATCCAAGATCATCATGTCATAGTGTCAATTTGACACCAGTTATTAAATAAAAATAATGAAATGCTTTAAGCAAAAACTGAATTGCACATAGTAAAATTAAAGAAAATTAGTCAGGTAGTAGTAGTAATTTCTTCAGATTTTTCAAACAATTGGAATTTTTACACTAATTAAAAATCGAGGCACGTNAGTTTTGTTTTGGTTGCTATGCCTTGACTCTGGTCCGGCATAGTACACAGCCACCGGTTTAAACCGAGTATTACCCACTAAACTCAACATGATAATGTAATTTAAAAATTACATATTTAGCATAAAAATATTAAAGCAAAGTCATTCTTTTAAGAAAAAACTAAATTGTAATCAATAATTGAATAGTTAATTGAATTTTATATGCATGGTTTAATAAATTTGTCTAAATCCTTTTATATTTGTATATGCAAACAATGGTTGTATCAATTAATACAAATTCCAATATGAAATTTCATTTAAAAAAATTGTATCTATTCGTAATTTATAGAAAATTGTTTATGAATTACAGTTTGCAAACTTGTATATGTCATAGGTTCATAATTTCTTGCAAAATATACACCTTTAAAATGTATTTTATGTATCTTATCTGTATTTAATAATTTCTGCCTACGTGATGTGTTTAGTACAGCTGTTTTTTGTAATGTGTTGTTGTGCAGTCCTAATGTTTCTAGACTTTTTTGTAGTGTATTTGACGTGATGCCTATACAAGATAGATCTATTAATTTTATATTAAGATAGAAGAATGGATAAGTACTTTATCATTGTCCACAGATGTGTTATTTTGTGGGTGAGTTCTGAGTATTTACTAATTTTTTTTCAGTGTATTTTTGGTACAGATACATATATAATTTTCATCACACGTTGATCACAACTATTGATCGTTGACTTTAAAATACAGATACATATATAATTTTTTTTTCAGTGGATGTTTGGTACAGATACATATATATGATATATTGTCAGTGAAAATACATAAAGGTGTATCTCAAAATTTGGCTAAAATGAGTTAAATATGCCTTTAAATATAAGCCTAGGTTCTTCGTGTTGTGATGGAGCGGAATATCTCTATGTAACACCATTTGCATTCTATGAAATGATAAACACTGGGTGTTTCTCAAATATCTGATATTATAACTTAGGGACATTTCTCAAGCAATTCCATAAACACGGTGTTTTTAAATGATTTTAAAGACATATCTAGACTTATGCCTCTTTGTTGCAAAGTTACCTGGAGATTATGTGAAATTCTCTTTCTGCCTACTCCAATTCAGTGAAATGAGACTCGACCAGAGGAAAATGTTTTGAGGTAAAACACTATGCAGCCATATTTTTCAGTCATATGACCACCACATTTAATATATTTTGTCTTATTGAAAAATTAATACTTATATTAAGGAAGGTCCGCACTGCCAATTTATTTGCCGATGGTTGTGGTGGACAAAATTAGAATTCCATTGTGTCAGGACATTGTTTTGCAGTTTGAAACACTTAGATGAAGTGAGTCTTCTTTCTTTACCACTAATCATGGACAATGTAAAGGAGACTCCGCTCACAGTGAGATTTCATATGTGATTAAAAAGGCTGGCGAATTGTTTGTGCCTTCTCAGCTTATACCAGTCTTTTGTCTTGCAAGAAAGGGAATGTCTTGTATAGTGCACTCTTTAGGTTATAATGATTTTTTAAACTATAAAGTTTAGTGAGAACCTTATAGTACATTCTATTTGAATTGACGATGAGGGAAAAACTTTTAAATGACAGACATTGTTGAATTCAATATAAGGCAGAATGAATTATGTAAAATATTTTTTAAAACAAGCCACGTTGATCACAAGTATTGATCGTTGACTTTAAAACGGCAAAATACACACTGTTGACAAAACAACTTAATGACTTAAATAACTTATCTCATCCATTGTTATTGGAAAAGTACAATGATCTAATTGCTCTTTGCTCTGGACCAATACCAATAATAAATTTGCCTGAACACGTCCAGTTTTATAAACCTTTGCCTCATTTGGTAGAGTAAAAGGAAAAAAAGGGAAAATGTTGTTACATACAGTTTAGTTTCTTCTCTTGTCAAAAAAAAGCTTTGTTCATTTTTATTTTTGTTTTCATCTTTATTCAAGAAATATACTGTATTATTGCACTTTAAGTGATATACCAGTAAGCAGGTAGCCTACTTTACCATTTAGCATCTTTCAGTTTCTGACATATATTAATGGGTTTAAACAAAATTTTTGAATTGAATTTTTGTTTTTCCAAAGTATTTTTTTAACTCACTTTTGTACCTCGTGTTTTCTTCTTAAATAGTTTATCCTCGTGTCAATTTAGTCATATTTTTGTGTTTATTGTTGATTTTATGTTTGTCATTAAAAACTCTTTAGTACAATAATGTCTCTCTTCATTTTGTTTTTATTGCACATAAAGCATTTTATTTTAAAAGCAATTAGTTGATTTAGTTACTTTGAACCAAATTTTATTTATTTTAAGTTGTAGTTATGTCTTAATTCTGAAAGGTGTATCTCATTAAATCAGCAGAGAGCTTTTTATTATTAGCAAAAATAAAGGCCTATCTCAAAATAAGGCTTCAAAATAATAATAATAATGAAGTCAACGATAAACTTGTGGTGTGTTTATAGTATTTACCAAGCAGCTGGGTGGTGAGGGATGGGTCCTGGCATATCTGGATGGACCACCTCCCAAAAAATTACTGTGGTTTTTCAACCCATTAGGATTTGATCCCATGTTGTTTTATCTTAATTGCTTGGCCATCCAGCCATCATAGATTTAAGATGGTTGGATGGCTAAGCAATTAAGATAACAAATGGCCAATCTAGGATGGTGTTAATTATGTTTTGTTAATGTTGTTTGTGTAAAATCCTAAGTATTTGTAGACTTTGACATCATTCACAGATTCACTGATGTGTTCATTTTCAAATACAGTATATAATCATTATTCTTCAAAATTTGTTTTTTGTGTGAATGTTTTGCTTTTGTCTATGTCAAACTACATTTGATTGTCATTGGAATAAATGTATGCAATGTCTAATAGATGATTTACTCATAATTGTGTTTGTGTGGATGCACAGAACTTTGTAATCTGCTTACCCGAGAAAGAATTATTATTATTATTTATTATTATTGAAAATAGTTCTAACTTTTAAAAATAAATGTTTTTTAACTTCTAAAGGCACCTCCAAAACAAGAACCAAGGACAATTGAAAATACCAGAGAACCAGATGAAACTTTTGTTGATGGTGAAGATGAAGAGGTAAGTATTTTTTCTTTTAAAAATAAATAAATATAATAAAATCCAATTGTTGTAATTGCTTTGGTATTCCCTACATCAATGATTCTCAAATGGTGAATGCAGCACTCT
>NW_019385126.1:317313-322551 GCF_000671375.1 Centruroides sculpturatus | reverse complement strand
CTTATTTTCCATGTACTGGATGTAATGTCATACTTTTTCTTTTGCATTCTTTTTTAAAACTATGTGTCATAGACAGTAGCAGACTGGATCTAAAAATATTGGTTGTCAGAAGACAAAAAAGAGCCTACCCACTTCATTTGGATAGTTTGAACTTTAAATAATAAATATTAATTTAAAATAAACAATTATTTGCTGTACATTTTAAACAAATATACATTGCTTTTCATCTAATAATTTTTTATATTGGTCTTTTTCATCATTATTAAACATTAGATTTTTTGAAAAGCCATGTTAAATGACTTTTCATGTTAAATGACTTTTGAAAAGCCATGTTAAATGGCTTTTCAAAAAATCTAATGTTTAAGCAAATACTAAAAAATATCTCAAAATAAGTAATGAGTTACTAAAAAAGCAAAGATAAAACTAGTAGTGAGCTTTAAGACTGTGATAAACTAAATAACTATAATTTTTCAAGAAATGATTCATTATAAATTCTATATCTATTAANAAATATTAATTTAAAATAAACAATTATTTGCTGTACATTTTAAACAAATATACAATGCTTCTCATCTAATAATTTTTTATATTGGTCTTTTTCATTGTTATTATGTATCATTGGCTTTTCAAAAAATCTAATGTTTAAAACAAATACTAAAAAATATCTCAAAATAAGTAATGAGTTACTAAAAAGTAAAGATAAAATTAGTAGTGAGCTTTAAGGCTGTGATAAACTAAATAACTACAATTTTTCAAGAAATGATTCATTATAAATTCTATATCTATTAATTAAATGTATATTTTTAAACATTGATGATATAAAATTTTGCAACCTTGGGGATGTCATTTAAGAGCTACTTGAATAATTGTATGTGCTAAAATAATGCAACTTAAGAAAATTTACTAAAATGATTTACTAGTCAAAAGTGTGAATTGTGGTAGAGTATGTTTAAGATAAACCATCAAAAATCATTTAATTTTTCACTTTATTCATTGTTTAGTCATTTTCATTAAATCCTTCTGTAAGTAAACAAATTTTAGTTTGCAAATACTGAATCACATATATGCAAAATGTGAAAATATTGATATTCTACTATATATCAATGTAGTTCATTTACACATAAGTCAAAAGTGTTAAAAAGAAAACTTTTAACATAAAAATAATCAGTTCAGTTCATTTTATAGTCTGTCTTATATTTTGATAGATTTTTTTTTTAAATAAAATAAAATACGCATTTAAAAGTTTTTATATCAAATAGTAAATATTAAATTGAAATTTTATTTATTTACAGAGACATGAAATGGAAACAAGTAGGAGAAGATTTTTCTTGTAAAATAAAAAGTTTACAAGTAAGATGTATAATAAAAGTTTTAATTTTAAAAGAAATAATAATGTTTTCTTTCAATATCTGCAAAATATGGTTGTAATGAGCACACTTAAAGAATTATAAAATCGGTTTTTGGATAAATATTTAGATAAAGCTTATTCAAAAAAAGTATATAATATACTGTTATAATTATTGATTTAAATGCAAACTTCACTCTCATAATAACTACTAATTAAAAGAAAGAGCCAGAGGNATGAAGTCAACGATAAACTTGTGGTGTGTTTATAGTATTTACCAAGCAGCTGGGTGGTGAGGGATGGGTCCTGGCATATCTGGATGGACCACCTCCCAAAAAATTACTGTGGTTTTTCAACCCATTAGGATTTGATCCCATGTTGTTTTATCTTAATTGCTTGGCCATCCAGCCATCATAGATTTAAGATGGTTGGATGGCTAAGCAATTAAGATAACAAATGGCCAATCTAGGATGGTGTTAATTATGTTTTGTTAATGTTTGTGTAAAATCCTAAGTATTTGTAGACTTTGACATCATTCACAGATTCACTGATGTCTTCATTTTCAAATACAGTATATAATCATTATTCTTCAAAATTTGTTTTTTGTGTGAATGTTTTGCTTTTGTCTATGTCAAACTACATTTGATTGTCATTGGAATAAATGTATGCAATGTCTAATAGATGATTTACTCATAATTGTGTTTGTGTGGATGCACAGAACTTTGTAATCTGCTTACCCGAGAAAGAATTATTATTATTATTTATTATTATTGAAAATAGTTCTAACTTTTAAAAATAAATGTTTTTTAACTTCTAAAGGCACCTCCAAAACAAGAACCAAGGACAATTGAAAATACCAGAGAACCAGATGAAACTTTTGTTGATGGTGAAGATGAAGAGGTAAGTATTTTTTCTTTTAAAAATAGATAAATATAATAAAATCCACTTGTTATAATTGCTTTGGTATTCCCTAAATCAATGATTCTCAAACGGTGAATGCAGCACTCTGGTGTGGAAGAGATTGTTAAATGCATTGTGAATATTATAAAAATAGGTTTATTTTTAAAATATATTTGTATAAAGACTGTTACATCCCTGATAACTAATAGCTAGGTTAGTTCTTAGAGTAACAGTTATTATTGTACACAGTTATTTATAATTAAAAATACAGTAAGACCTTCATTAACAGACACTTCCAAATAGCCGACACCTCTACTTAACAGATATTTTTACAATCCCCTAGACTCATCAAATAGGACATCTATTATATTTACCTCTAAATAATTGATGCCATTGTCCATAACTAATCTTATGAAAATGCAATGTCTTGTCTTTAATATTCTGAAAGAATCAATAATGTACAAAATATTCTAAATGAAAACAAAGAATTGATTAAAATACTTTTTCAGACAACAAATTTTAACTGTAGATGTTGAATAAAGACTGGCTTAAAATAGGAATAGGGGAGGAGGGCAGGTTATAAGAAGTCAAACAATATTCTTTATCTGTTAGAGAAGTTATCTGGTTAAGTTGTCAATTACCATTTATTCCCATACATATTAATGTTATGTCTTATTGTTGGAATTAAGCTTATGATACCAAAAAAAACTATAAATTTTTTCAGTTATTTATTCATTTGACAAGAACTGTAGTATACTAGTAATGAAAAAGAAACTTAAGATCATAAATGATGTCATAAATGCGAGAAAACTGAATATCTTCCCACACTTTAAAGTGGTCAGCAAATTGCCTTTGTAGCATGATCTTTGAACTTTCACCAAGCAAACATTGTTGTTGTTACTGTTTTAACAGCATTTTGGTATCTAAAGTGTAATTTTTAATAAATTAGTTACTGAAAAAAGCAAAAATGTTTGAAAAGTTACACCTACTTGATAACTACAAAGCAGACAAATCCCTGCATTGATTTTTATTAGTTGCTTATATTATAAATGTAACAATTTTGAATATATTTCCCATATAACTCAACATTCAAATGAGAATCAATTTAAACAAGATTTTTACAGCTGAAAAAATAAATAATATANATTTTTAAAAATTAAAATTCAGAACAGATCTGTAATGTTTCTGGCAATGAAAAACTAACTAGAATATTTAAATATCTATAAGATATTTATAATTTATTTTAAAATTAATTATTATGATCACTCATAATTTAAGTATCTCTATTCAAAGCTATCCAAAGAGATTTACCAATACTCTTTGTCTGGGCAATATGGGGAAGAAAGTAATGACAAACATTAAAGCATCTGGATGAAATTTTCTATAGTTGCTCTCTAGGATCCGGTGGAAAATAGGCGATCATACAATCTGGATACCCCAGTCAATTCCTTTGATGTCATCCCGTTCATACTTTGTGGTAATTTAAGTTTACTGCATTATTACAGTATATAAATAAGTATTGCATAGTTAAGCATATGTAAATAAAAATTTCATAGTAATTAGTTATAAATGTGTAACTAAGAGCAAACAGGATTTGTCTAACAACTGATTAAATTTTTGTAAAATAAACTGTTGCTTATGTAATTTTAATATACAATTACCTCGTGTGCTTGTTCTGAAGGGCTCAGTTCATCCCAAGTCAATCAGAAATTTTCATGCATTGACCTGGATATATAGGAGTCTGTCTCTCAGTAAAAGAATCTGATTAATAAACTTGTGTAAATAATCTGTTTATTTTACTAAGTTATAATAAAGCCTAACTTTTATTATACAGGGTGTCCCTCCAAGACTGCATAAACTGAACAGAACAAGAATCCTCGCTCAGGATATATAAAACATGATTCAAGAGCTATACTTCTACAACCTATAGTTTTTGAAAATGAGAAAGAAAAAAAATGTGACATCACATTTGGTGTGCACAGAAAATAAGCTTTATTGCAAACACGAGCATCGATACTTTCATTTGATATTATGCTTACATAGGAGATGCTCAAAATGACCACCGAACATATCAAGACATGCATGCACATGCCGTAGACTGTCTGACTGCACAAGATCTTGCTTGCTCGTCTTCATGCTGCATTCACTTTTGTGGCCAACCCAATGCTGGATGGTGTGCCGTCAGCCATTCTACAGCTTGTGCAGTGGTCATTTTGAGCATCTTCCTATGTAAGCATAATATCATATGAAAGTATCGATGTTCATGTTTCCAATAAAGCTTATTTTCCGTGTACTGGATGTAACGTCATACTTTTTTTTGTTTTTTTGAAAACCGTGTATCATAGACAGTAGTGGACTGGATCTAAATACTGTATATTGGTTGTCAAAAGACAAAAAGGGGCCTACCCACAGTTATAAGGCTATTATTTAATTTTTATAAGAAATAAATAAACTTTTCAAAAGTACATAAGCAGAAAAAGATATACAGTGGGTGATCGGTTAACGAACATAATCCGTTCCAAGACTTTGTTCGCTATCCGAATTGTTCGTTAACCGATTATCGATTTACCATAGGTTTTAATGGTAATTTAATTAATTCGTTCCGGAGACCCCCAAAAATAAAAAATATATACTTTCTTACTACGTTTATTTATATGTAATAATAAAAATACATCCATACACAGTCTTGTGTTTTTATTAGTCATATTTTTTCCGTTTGAAAGCATTAAAGAATCTGTCTAATGTCGATTGCTTTTCTCTCTTCTTCAGGATTTTTCGTAAGTAATTGCAATTGTAGAAATCCCCAAGCCTCAACCTGGTTTAGATGCCATTCTAAGACCGTTGTTCTGACATCCTCCCACTTCTTCAAAGGATCTTTAATAACAGATATCGGCATTAATCCTCTTTTTCAGAAGAAAACATATCTCGCCGAGTTTCTTGGTGTTCTTCATTCAATAGTTCTTGGCGTTCTTCTGTCGTCAGATCCATTTCAG
>NW_019385126.1:297333-316983 GCF_000671375.1 Centruroides sculpturatus | reverse complement strand
ACTCAAATATTTTACGTTTTTGATACTAAATTAACATCTGAAGTATAATTTTTTATTGTTTTTATATTTTTCAATATATTTATTTTGTTTGTACAAAATAAAAAAATAATTTTTAACGATACAATAGTCTTCGTTAGGCTTAACATCGACGAAAATTCAACACGAAGCGACATGCAACGGAGAAAATTTCAACATGGGATCAATTAATATATTTTTTCATACATGATTCATTATCCGAAAAATAAGTTATCCGAACCACCTCAGTCCCCAATTGATTCGGATAAACGACGCTCTACTGTATTATATTTCAAAAGAATAGAAATTATATTGAAAAGTTGATATTTATTATTTTAACTTATTTCTTATTAGATTCAATATGACTTAGATACAGATGAAATGTCCAATTATTTCAATAGAGACGTTGTACCGAAAATTTTGATAACAACAGCTGAAAAACCACATACCGTAAGTTAATATGGTATAGTTTACATAAATGTAGATAAATTTTTATATAAATAGTTNACGTTCCAACTTTGAGTACGAAGTGCTTAGTTCCCATAATTCCATTCTCAGCAAGGTGGATGTCATTCAAGTGTCACACCAATTACCCATAATTCATTGGAAAGTAATAGAGATGTTGTACCGAAAATTTTGATAACAACAGCTGAAAAACCACATACCGTAAGTTAATATGGTATAGTTTACATAAATGTACATAAATTTTTATATAAATTGTTGAGTTATGAATTTATTTTATAGTATAAATTGCATTTTTCAGAAAACATTATTGTTTGCTAGAGAATTAAGACAAACTATACCTAATGCACATTTACATTGGAGACGTAAATTTAGTATAAAAAATCTTATAAAAATGGCAATAAAAAAAGAATTTACAGATATTATTGTAATTAATGAAGATAAAAGAAATCCTAGTATCCTTTTAAGTATTGTTTATAACTATTGCTTGATCTGTTACAATTCTATATAAGATATTATTATTAAATTCTAAAACACTTTTTATTTAAATTTAAAATTTCCTAATGTTCTTGCAAATGCTCATATTGAGCACTTTGCATGGATCTGTCATTTAATTGTTAAGTTATAGCAATCATTATCAAATTGTTACACTATCAATTTTAAAAAATTCTTGGATTTAGCAATTTATATTACAACAGTTTGAGTTACCAAATTTATTACTATACAATGATTGTATGTTAATTTGTGATGTTTCTGTCTTTGCATTAGAATTAACAGGTTTTCTTTTTGAAGTATACAGTCATACCCCAGACTTACGCGATAGGTGGGACCGAGCGATAACCGCGTAAGTCAAATTCGCGTAAGTCGGGGTATAATTTTGCATATAAATACATACAAATAACACAAAATAAATTGTAGCTATATGTCGAATACGTCCGAACATGTAAGCCGAACAATAGTGTGGGGGGAAATGAGTAATTAAGAGTTGCGTGGCGCTCAAACAAAAGACGAATCGACGAGATTTGAAAATCGCGTAACTCCGGATTCGCGTAAGTCGGGGTATTACTGTATTTATAAAGTAAAATTATATGAACAAAATAATGATATTAAATGTCATATTTTTTTACTATCATTACTAACTGTCAATTTATTTTTGTACAATTTCATTATTTAATAATTATGTGAATTTTTAAAGTATTCAATTTTACATTTAAATTTTTGTTATGAGTCTCTCAAAGATAGTGAAAACTTTTAAAAACTTTACCTTCATAAATGTTCATAAACAGAAATTATTTGTATAAATTACATTGTATATTGAACCTGAAAACAATCCTTCAAAGGATTAAAAATACTAGTTCAGAATGCTGAGGAATTAAAGATATTTATTATTAATTATAAATTTTCATCTAATCAAAGTAAAAATATAAATCCAAACAAAAACATCTGACATGTAAAAAAAATTGCTCTAAGTAAAAACTTATGACAATTTAGACAACAGTTAACATTTTTCTTAGGAGTTTTCTTTGGTAAAGGTAAGTTTGGCATTTTGAAGGAAAATGTAGAAAAGAATAATGCAGGTAAAAATCTTGTGGGTTATTGTTTCAAAGCACTAAGCTTATCTTTACCAAAGAAAAACTGTTAAATTTTGACTGTTCTAAAATTTTAGAGTAACACCATGCATTTTGAATCTTTAACCACTCATCAGTGAGTGATGAATATATTCAGCAAGGGCGATTGTGTGGCAGTGGTGAGGAACGTATATGTCAAATTCTTTTGGGGGTATCACCAAACACTACCAGGAAAAAAAATTCACATAAAAAATGAATTATGTAACAATAAAAAAAAGACTTTACTAAACATAACTGTTTACAAAATATTTTTCCAAAACAGTAACATGAAAAAACACGTGGAAAAATACTCTAAAAATGTTGCACATTTATTCTCCACTACTAAGGGGTAGCACCATACCTGACTATTCCACTGTTGAAAGGTTAAGATCAGAAGAAAATTGAAATACTCCTGAATTTTTATGTATTTTTAGGAAATGCCTAGCATTAGCAATTGCAGGAATTCTGATCAACTATTGTTAAATATCTCATAACGTCCATTGTTTGCACTAACTAACAACAAAGTGCCAATGTAAATCAAACTTTTATTTTAANAATACAGTAATACCCCGAACTTACGCGATAGGTGGGACCGAGCGATAACCGCGTAAGTCAAATTCGCGTAAGTCGGGGTATAATTTTGCATATAAATACATACAAATAACACAAAATAAATTGTAGCTATATGTCGAATACGTCCGAACATGTAAGCCGAACAATAGTGTGGGGGGAAATGAGTAATTAAGAGTTGCGTGGCGCTCAAACAAAAGACGAATCGACGAGATTTGAAAATCGCGTAACTCCGGATTCGCGTAAGTCGGGGTATTACTGTATTTATAAAGTAAAATTATATGAACAAAATAATGATATTAAATGTCATATTTTTTTACTATCATTACTAACTGTCAATTTATTTTTGTACAATTTCATTATTTAATAATTATGTGAATTTTTAAAGTATTCAATTTTACATTTAAATTTTTGTTATGAGTCTCTCAAAGATAGTGAAAACTTTTAAAAACTTTACCTTCATAAATGTTCATAAACAGAAATTATTTGTATAAATTACATTGTATATTGAACCTGAAAATGATCCTTCAAAAGGATTAAAAGTACTAGTTCAGAATGCTGAGGAATTAAAGATATTTATTATTAATTATAAAATTTTCATCTAATCAAAGTAAAAATGTAAATCCAAACAAAAACATCTGAGATGTAAAAAAATTGAAGTAAAAACTTATGACAATTTAGACAACAGTCAACATTTTTCTTAGGAGTTTTTATTTGGTAAAGATAAGCTTGGCACTTTGAAGGAAAATGTAGAAAAGAATAATGCAGGTAAAAATCTTGTGGGTTACTGTTTCAAAGCACTAAGCTTGTCTTTACCAAAGAAAAACTGTTAATAAAAATTTTGACTGTTGTCTAAAATGTTATAAGTTTTTACTTGGTGCAATTTTTTTACATCTCAGATGTTTTTGTTTGGATATCAATTGTTCTTTGTTTAATAATTGTATTATTACATCAAGACATAAGATGATGAAGTATAATTCAGCCAATGTTTGGTGACTGAATGCTTTCAATATTCATTTCAGTTGGCACTGACTAAATGCACCGCTACCCAATGTGCTGCTGACCAATTCTTTTGATACGCTGTTTAGAAAAAGTTGTGATAAAAGGTTTTAATTCACATAAATTTGAGCTTTTGTTATTTTGGATAACATTTTGAATGAAATTCATTTGTTTTGATGGAATTTTATTTTTTTAAGCATAAAATTAAGCCATAAAACTGAAATTGTTTTATGGGAAACACCTGCAAACTTTAACCTATCTACCCAGAAGTTTTGCTGACACTTCACTGATAATGGGAAAGGTTTAAGTTTAAAATTTGAGCTTTCTAGATCCAACAGTTTTTTCTCTATGAACATCTTCAGTGTCAGATGAAGAAACAAAACATCTATTTTAATATTATATTACATCTNATTAAAGCATATTCCTTTAATTTTTTTTAAGTGTCATTATTCAAAGTCTAAAACTTTGGCACACACAAACATCTTTAAAGCTAAGTATGCTTACAATATGGCGTGCAAACTGTAAAGTTCTCCATCCCTGCGTAATGTTTCAGCCAATAGATCAAAAAGCCCTATACCAACATTACTTGTCACAACTGATAGTAGTCGCTTACAAATAACACTTTTAAGCACATACCATATAATAATGCAAAACTGACTGATGGTTAAATTATCTTTTCTTGAATCAAGTTGAATAGAATAATGTTTTGCTTAAGAAACGTCATGAAATTTTTTTCCTTGTATCATATTCTTCATAATTTGGATTAATGTGTTAATAGTTGCCAGGTATGTAATAAATCTACCACAGCCTTTACTTTCATCCTTTCTTTGTTGTTCTAATTGTTTGATTCTTTGTGTAAACTTGTTTTGTACTGCAGTAACGTGAGCTGCCATAATAGGGTAATATTAGGCCATCAACTATACTGTAGCTAAAAAATTGCCATGAATCAGAATCTCATTATCTAGAGCAGTGGTTCCCAATTAGTGGTACGCGTACCCCTGGGGGTACGCGAAATTGCGTGAGGGGGTACGCGCGGCAATCTAAAATCGGTCGATTTAAAATTTAAATGCATGAGATGAAGCAATCAAAAAAATAACAGGTCTGCAAAAAAATTTTTTTCCAGCTGCATGGAATATTTTTGCTGAATTATATGTTTTAAAGATCACAGATTCTAAAAATAACTTCCGTTACATCCCATCACGTAAAGGTTTTTTGCAAAATAAAAACAAATTTTTGATAAAAACTCTTATAATATATTTATTTCATTGTAATAAATATTTTCTTACAACTAATCAACAAATTGTTTCTGATATTTATACACAATTTTAGGTCTACTCTTTTTCTTATGAAACCTTTACTTCTTCTTTTTGATGCTTCTTCAAACTCGTTTCCGATTTCTTTCTCTGGTTTCTCGATTGAGCATCCAACAGTAGTCAGCTAACATATTGACATCCCATTTTCGTTTTCATGTCTCTCGATATCACGGACATCCTGGTGAAATCTTTCACCCTGTTCTTCATTGTATGCTCCCAAGTTTTCGGGAAAATAGTCAATATGGGAGTGTAAGAAATGAATTTTTAAGCTTATCTCACATCCTCGAGCTTCATACGCTGCTGCCAGCATGCGTTGTACAATGGTTTTGTAGTCAGGGTCGTTAGTATTCTCCAAAAACTTATGTACTACATTCTTGAAAGAGTCCCATGCTTCTTTTTCCTTTTCTCCTATTGTTTCCAGAAATCTGCTTTGTCTCAATCTCAAAGTCTCAAGTTTCAATTTGAAATATGCAAATTAAACTTTCTTCACTAACTCACTTATGTTTCTTTGTTGACTTTTCACTGTGTATTCACCACAAACATAACAGAAGCTGTCGGGAAAAATTACGCAACCTCTGCGAGCCATATTCCAGAAATAAAAATACAAGCGCAGTAGCCTTCGAATGTTGGATATAAACTGAGTGTGGCAGGCATTAGATGGCCAGCGAGATACTGAACTTATTTAGCTTGTTGAAACACGATCTAATCCAACAGCAGGTTGTTTATATTTATTCCTAGTATCCCAGATAACATGTTGAAACATGCTCAACCTCACCAATAATATTACTCCCTATCAACTTTTAACCCGTTTCTATACGATCATGAAACCTTCCTCCTAACGCTAAAACTACTTAACCCACCTCCCCTACCACTACTCTCTTCAACCATTAACATTTTTATTTATTTATTACCAAGTCCAGCTATAATTGATAGAATTAATGTGAGAAGTCTTCGTTTTAAGGCTATTTTTTAAATAAAAATAAGAATAGTAAATTTTAAGTTAACTAGGAATTTTATGCTAAATACAAACAAAAACTTGAGTGTAACAAAAAAATTGACGAGATGGAATTTTTTTGGTATTATTTTCGTTTCTACCAAGTTGAAATCTGCAAGAAAACGTATAAAAATTCTATGCAGTTTTTTACTTGCAGACCTGTGTAATAGGTGGATCATCAAAAATTCGGCAATTTACAACACGATGTCGAATGAGCAAATTTGTTTATTTATAACTAAAAATATTCTCGAAATTTCATCAAAAAAATGCATTGTGACGATACCTAAATAAAATTCTTACGCAAGAAACAAAAATTGTACAATTAACACAATTTGTGTTAATTGTACAATTATCATTATTATTGTGAAGCGGCAGTAAAATATTTACTACCATTTTGCACAACATACTTCTGCGAGAGCGGATTTTCGGCCGTGACAAACATGAATCGTCACCGACTGCTACTCGAAGATGACTTGAGACTGAAGCTGACCAAAAAGCAACCAGATTTTACAAAGTTGCGCAAAGAAAATCGTGCACCTTTGTCCGTATTAAAATTAAATAACCTCATGTTATTTTCATTATTATTAGAATTGTATTTTAAAGGTAATAAATGTAAAAAAAAAACTTATTTTATTTATCACTAGCTGTCTATCCACGGCTTCGCCCGCATTATATCGAATTTTCTCGTGGGAGTAAGGTATTTTCTCGCAGTAAAATGTAGCCTATGTCCATATCCAACGTGTAACCTATCTCCGTACCATATTTTATTAAAACCTGTTCGGCGGTTTAGACGTGAAAAGGTAACAGACAGACAGCCAGAATTACCTTCGAATTTATAACATTAGTATGGATTAATATGAATTTCTGCTATAAGGGGTACGCGAGTTTGAGCTCTTTCTTGAAGTGGTACGCAGGAAAAAGTAATTGGGAACCACTGATCTAGAGAGTAAGCGGATTCATTTCTGTGATCTCGAAAAGTAAGTGCTTCTTTTCCTAACATCTTTGTAATGTTTATAATCCTTTATATTTAAATTATAAAGGGGGTAGGGTAACAGNTCTTCTGGCGTGTTATTTATGATTTCCTTTTCGACACAACTTTATTTTCAGATGTCTCGGTGCCTATTTTTAAAACATCATCCTTTTAAAAACAATTTCCAATGGTTTTCTCAGACACTTGATCCTACAACATTGCCAAAAAATGCAGTCAAGTAGGGAAATTCCTTTTAGCAATTTATAATCCTTTATATTTAAATTATAAAGGGGGTAGGGTAACAGTATATAAAAATATTAATGAAAACACTCCTATAACACAGCTAGCACGAGGTGAAAAGCTGACGAATTACACTCAAACTGAGCCCGACTCAATAAAAAATATTTGCTGTCTTTGAAATGTGTGCACAGCTCCATACATACGTCTGCACGTCACCATCCCAAGCTGAAATTTCCCATTAATCTTTGTTGAGCAGTTGCAATAGTAAAGATGCGAGCCTATATAACGTATGCATCGGTCTAACATAACCTGAATCAGAATTATATTTTTTAGAGTTATTTATTACATTCTTAAATATGATGTATCCTCGAAAAATGATTTTATTAAAATAGTAATACAATGGAAATTTTAGTTGCATATAGTAATAATATTGGAATTATTATATTTTTAACATATTGTCTAATGTTTAAGGGGGTCCGATTGCCACTGGGCAAGCTGACACCCTGCCACTGGTTGTAGAGGTATGGTTCTTGGGTCATTTTTTATATACTCCGAGCGTGGATTCTTGCTTTGTAGAGTTTATACGGTCTTGACAGGACAACTTGTATAACAGTTATATCATCATACACCAGTATGTTCCTGTACAAAATCATAGCGTTATTCATCATACACAATAATGAATAATATAATGTATACAGAGTGACAGTTCTTGAGCCACTTTTGACCCTTTTCCCTCCCTGTCGTGTACAACGATGTACAGAATAGCTAAGTTACAATTGAAGTTTCCTAATCAGAATATTCTGTAACTTTAGTCAATGCGCGATTTGACACCAAAATTTGTATACAAATTATGCAAAGGATGCGGAAAAAGATTTTGCAAAATATTTAGTTCAAAGATTTCCATTGTTAGGAAACTCTTTGCAGGGAAATACACAAAACAAAATATAGTAAGTAACAAAGATTAACCTGAGTGATATCCTAATCTGTTATTTTAAACAGCCAGTGAAAAAAATGACTATCTTAATCCGAGTGATTTCTGGTTTTGGGACTATTTAAAGAATATGGTTTATAATGGAAATGTTGCAACTTTGGCAGACTTAACGGATCGTATTACACTGCACGTGGCGAAGCATCGTGGAAAGCAGCAGCTGTCAGCTGTTTGGGCAATGAACACACTGTTCATCGCCTGAACAGCAGACCGCAGCTTCAGATTTTACACCTAAACAATGGGGTACACATTGAGCAACATTCTTTACATCAATAAACAAAGACTTTATAAGAAGTTCATACGCTACTAATACTACTAAAAAATACCAATGTAGACAATGTATCAACCTCCTTTCCATCGTGTACAATGTTATACTTTTCACAATTCCTTCCCTTAAATTTCACATGTAATTGAAAGGTTCTGAGGTAAAAGATGGTAAGCGTTATGTTGAAAGTATAGAGAAAATGGAAAAAATTAGACGTCTTAAGAAGTTTTTTGTTTTTACTTTAATCAGAATATAATTACGTTATAGTTAAAAAGTACATTTTAAATTTAAATACACACATCACTGCTTAGCTGTTAGCACGCATTTTAACGTACTAATGGAAATGGCACTAACCATTTTTTACAACTGTACCTTTCAATTAATGTACTGCCACATGTTTTATTTAATAGGTATATGATCAGTTAACATTATACTTATGATCGCATTTAAGAAATCCTTCATAATCATTTCATAAATACAAAAATTGTAATTTTTATTATTTATTTGATCATTCTTATTAGAATTTATTTAATACAAAAGAGTTTTAAACATAAAAAATTTATAAATGTTTTTTTTTCTGAAAGAAGCTATTTTGACATTTAAAATTAGAGAAATGACTACAATATTATCCAGATTCAAATTTTAAAAAATGTGTCATGATAGATATACATAAATATTTCATTAACGAACATATGAAACACTTAAATTATTGATGAATAAAGCACTGGGTGTAAATTGTTCCATATTTTCATCTGAATTCAAATGAACTTGATATGTTTTTTTCCTGTAAAAGAAAGTATATCATTTAGAGAATACAAAATAGAAATTATTGTAAAAACATTTAACTGAATTACACAACATTCGAAGATGGTCTGCATAGTATAAATACAACTCAGATACAGTTTATAGTATTTCATATTATAGTATAGTAATAGGACTGGTATAAAAGTATACATATACTGTACTGTACATAACAATACGTAAAACGTATAAATAGCAGACATATCTTCTAATTAAAAACTCGTATAAATAATCTGTTTATTTTACTATAATAAGGCATGACTTTTCATATTTATCAATGTTATATCAACAAGTCCGTGTAATTCTTTATAAAATAGTATATTTTTTAAGCGTTAGCATCAATATAATAAATTACTAAAAGTGTTAAATGGTGTAACAATAACGATTTACTTGATATAATCCATAATACACTGTTTAAATATAGTTTTCTAAGTTATTTCATCAGAATGAAATAGCCTTGAAATATAAACCAAAATATCTAAGAAAATACATTAAGGATAATAAAAGCTACGTTTTCATCACAACTGCCATATCTGGATTTTTTCATGTTTTTCAAGCTCTCATTAGCTTTGAGTTGGTTTATCTCCAATCTGTCTTTCAACAATATACATGTTATTTAAGTAACATTTATTAATATAAGAGCTGCTAATAGCAACATCCTAAGTTTCCTATTTACAACAGCAAAATTGTTAAAAATAATTGTTATACACCACAAATCTTTATGTGGCTGCAGTAGATGCTGCTTATTGTAATCATTTCGGGATTAGCTTGTAACTTTTAAAGATAAACTTAATAATAAACTTAAAAGTTAATTATTAATGATTACAATAATAAAAATAATTACTTGAATGCTAGTTCTTCCAGCGTTATTTGTCGGCTATTTTTAGCAATATTTTATTAATAAAACGCTGGTATTCGTAGTGTTTTCGAATCTCAACTCATCTGTACTTACGCCATGATGAAGTATTTGCGGAGTTTATTGCATCTGAGCATTTATTGGATCTATCATATCTTCGTGTTGATTTTTTTTTCCAATTTTACTAGATAATTCCTTGGCTTTTTCACTAATAATTTGGAATATTTCTGATGACATCATCAGAAAGAAAGCCCGGAGAATTGATAAAATTGAACTAGTTTTAAAGTTTTCTTTTGATGTATCTTCTGGCGTGTTATTTATGATTTCCTTTTCGACACAACTTTATTTTCAGATGTCTCGGTGCCTATTTTTAAAACATCATCCTTTTAAAAACAATTTCCAATGGTTTTCTCAGACACTTGATCCTACAACATTGCCAAAAAATGCAGTCAAGTAGGGAAATTCCTTTTAGCAATAGAAGTCATATCAGTTTCTCTTTGACTATTATTTAGTTCTAAAATTCTTGCATACATTTCACTTGTATTGTATGCAATGGCGGATTGATCTATTATGAAAGTAATGAAGCTTAAACTTTAGGGTTCCTTAATCCCGGAGGATCCCGAAGCAACTCTTTTTTCATGAGTGAATTTTTCAACAAAATCAGTAGTTTTTTTAAGTATTTGTTATTAAAATAAGATTAATTATTAAAAATTCCAATTGAAGAAGATAGCAGAGATTACCCAGCTCTCATTGCTGATGGGAAGCGGCTCACTGTATGGTTCATTTTCAAGGACTTCACCGTACCACTCTGTTCTCCGCCATTTGGGCCTCGAAGTTTTTGCAAGAATAGCAGGGCCTTTTGTATCTTGTGGATATAGCCCTATTGTTGCTGGTTGCGAATGTAACAATTTAAGCTTTAGGATAAAAAGAAAATGTAGAACCGCCACTGGTAGTATGCCTTTAAATTATCAATGGATATAATTCCTTAATCGCGTGTAGAGTTGCAAAGCTCAGTTTAGCTATTCGGAAATACCAAGCTGAGCGGAGATCTTAGAGCTGCGAGCTAAACTGTGAATTTGGATGGGAGCTGAGAGCCGAGCTGGATATGTTGCAGCAAAGCTCATTTTTGAAATTAAATTGCATCTGTAATAATAACAGGTACACAAGATTCGTTTTGAAGTGGAGCTATCCATGTGGTGTTTTCCGGGTTTTCTCCACGTCTGTAACGCCTGAATAGGATCCATTTACCCTTAAAAAGACCTCTCGGAAGGTATCCCTCCTAGGTAGATCGCACAAGTGTTTCGTTGCCGTAGCTTAACAAAACAAACAAACCTCCAATTTCAAAAAGTTCGGTATATGGACTGGAACGAATATGCGCTGCTAGACTCCAGCTGAGAGCCGGGCTGTCCTCAAAATTCTGAGCTGTATTTTTTTTCCTCTCCAAGAGTGTCTGTTTGCAATGTTCTTTTGTTCTGACTCTTGTGCTAACGTTTTTATTAGGCACGTTGCCCGGTAAAGCGGTTTTATCACAACTGGATAAGTAACCAATGATATACACCGTTTCAAATAAAATGTAGTGAAAGCAGTGCAGTTTGCGTTGCCAACTTAGCGCTTTTTACACTAGATTTAATTCCAGACAATCCCAGAACTCTGATGGGCATATTTGGAAACTACAGCATTAGGGCTATTACAGTCGAATAACCTTATCTCTAATAACCGGTATGAAAACACTGTAGGCAAGTGTTAAACACTGACGGTTGGCAACTCTATGAAGTACTTTATTAAAGCAAACATAGGAACAATAGATTATATTAAAAACCTTGAAAATTACAATATAAGAATTGCATTCAATAAATGTGAAGTTAAATTAATTAAAGATCTTTATATTTCTTCGTTTAAATTATCTTTTATTATAAAAATTCATAATTAAGAATAACGGAAAGTGTGTCATCTAAAAACAGAGGCATTTCATCTTTCCAAACTTAATACATCTTGGCAATGTATAATCACAGTCCTTGCAATTTTAAAATAGAACCATCATTCGTCAAATGAGTTGTTTTTCTCTATTTTGTCATGTCATATGCAGCTGGCGAAATGTCATCCACCCGTCAGTTAACGACATATTTCTATATCTTAAATTTCCGATAAAATTTCCTGTCTTACAAATTAATAATATATTGTATAATCTGTGTTTTTTAAAAATATTATTCTGTAACGAATTCTGCTGCTTTTTACGATTGTTTTAAAATTCAATTTCTCTAATTTTTCAATAAAATTCTTTATTGAATAGTGAAGTACTTCAGATTTCTTTCAATGGATTCATTTTTAAAACAAATCTCAACTGAAAAAGGATCTAACAATGGAAAAAAGAGGAAAATACAATTAAAATACCATTGACAATTTACTCGAATTGTCCTATATTGATAATTTTCATTTATACGTATATATATAATAATAAGAAAAATTTGCTACATACAGTCGACCCCCTATAACACTGTTGATTATTCCGTTTTATATGAATTGCATATTGTACGAGTCACTTAGATTTTACAAATACGTATGCCGGGCTGTAAACGGCTCGCGTATCTGTAAAATCTAAATGACTCTTACAACATGGAATTCATATAAAACGGAATTATCAACAGTGTTATAGGGGCGGTTGACTGTATTAGGAATTCAAGCATTTAATATTAAAAAATATATTATTGTTTAGAAATTATAATATAATACAATACAGTAGTATTTTCACATATATACTGTAATGCAGTGGCGTAGCGCCATTGACGATATAGAAGATATAAAACTTCATTCTGAAAATATTGTAATACGTACTGATTATTTATCTGATATTCTTATTAATATTATGTATTCATATCCGCGGATTTGTAGTAAATTTAATCAAGATTATAACATTAGCGAAGTTGCGGCCGAAGTTTTCATCTCTAAAACGTGAACGTCGAACGTCGAGCGCTGCTTACAAGATAGCGGCGCTCGACGTTCGACGTTCACGTTTTACAAATGAAAACTTCGGCCGCAACTTCGCTATTAACTCTACTAAGTAACTTGGCTGCATACTTTAATCAGTATACTTTAAAAAGTTTCACTAAATCTCTAAATTTTCTCCGGCCCTCGGACCCATTTTTACCTGGGGCAGCCACCTCCCTGACCCTCTGTAGCTTTCCCTCGACCTATACATGAGGAAATTCTCTTATTAATGTTTCTTCGCTCTCTATATCTTCTCCCTCAAGAAAATTGACGCCACACCACTGTCGTAATGTATTATATATTTAAAAAATATTTTTATATAAATTACTTGATGAAAATTAATATAGTTACCTTATTTATGTCCCGTTTTCAATCTCTACATCTGTAAAAAAAAAACATCCATTATTCGACATAGAAAAGAGACATAAAAGTAATAAAAATCAGTAAGATGAATGATTAATATTATTTCAAGCATCTAACACTTCATTTTTTGAATCAAAGAGTTCGTTTAACGCGATAAAAAGTATTATTTGAAATAATATTGATTTATATAGAATCTAAATTTAGCACTGGCAGAAATGAGGTTAGTTAATATTTTTTGAAACGGCGCCATACACCCTCGCTTTATTTATATAGGAATGCCTACTTCTAAATTTAGTTTTTTCTCTCTTTTTCTTCTAAATCGATATTTTAGAAATTTATATAACTTTACAACTGATTTTATTAATCAACGTAACATTATATAACTTATAAAAGAACGTGTAACATCTTTACACCATTTTATGACCCATAATCTTATTTAATTTGATTAATCAATTTAAAAAAGAAAAGGATGTGAACATCAATCTCTTTCTCGGCCAAATTAACCATTAAATAGAAGTTAATTTTTCTTTTGTATTAAGTTATATTTTTTAAAAAATGCCAAAATATTTACAGAATGTTCGAAATCAGTTTTGGAACTATTTCAAACAGTATCCAGTTCTGTACGATGTGTTCTTTCTACCGTTTAGGATAAATTATTATCTCTTTTCTAATTGTAAAATTATATTTAGAATAGCAATATCATATTTAAATATTTATTTCGGTTGAATATCGTATTCAATATATTTTTTATTAATGAAAAAAAAAACACGTAAAAATTAAACAACTTTCATGGTCATACTTAAAAATTTACAAGTGCTTTTATGTAAAACGCTCTTTTATACTAATCTAACGTATTAAGTTACCTAAATCCAACGAAACCAGATAGACTTCCTGTGTATTACTTAAGAGAAACATCCGTTCTGTATGTAAATTATTCTAAGAAATTGTTATAAAACGAATAAAATAAAGTTAAATATTTTTAAATATTGATACAGAACGTTTAATATTACAACAAAATCCTACAATTTTCTATATTAGAAAACGTAATAGAACATTGACACCGTTTCTTTTCCTTCTCACCAGACTTTTCAGTAGAGATTTATTACTTAAAATTACAAATAATGGATTCAGTGTAAAAGATAATAATAAGCTATTCAATTTATTTATAGCTTAAATATTAATAACTCAATCTTATTTGTAACTCAATATTAGGTATACTAATATAAAAAAAAAAAAACCGACTGTAGAAATGAAAGGTAGTATACTCACTCCCATATAAAGAACCCATAGTACCAATAGTAATACAATCAATACCACATAATTCACAATTAAACTTTTCGCTTCCTTGTCTGCATCCATTTTACGTTTCGACTGAAACTAAAGCTCATATCCAAAACTATTTACGTTTCTGACGCTTCTTACTCCTCCCTTTCATAAAAATGGTTTGTTCATCTTCTTTCATATTGTATTTAGTTTTTAAATTTCCTATATATATATATTAATCCTCATTTCTTTACTACATCTTGAATTTTTTTTTAAATAATAGAAAATTTTGTTTGTATCAATAAATAATACTATTAAACAATACAATCGGTATATATTACATAATTTCATTCTACGCGTGTATATATAGTATTTAATATAGGCAAAGAATTTACCTCGATATAAAGTATCCAAAGAATTAAAAGAAGAACAATTAAAATAAAATAATTGACGAGCAAACTTTGAGTTTCCTTATCAATCATTTGACTGGTTCATCTGAAACTTCTTTCACGCTGTGTTTACATTCGATAGAACTATTTTTATATACTCTCAGTAGCCGATGTCCAACAGCCAATAGAGAATGCCGTAAAATTATTTTTTCCTTAATTAGATTAAGTTAAATCGTTGTTATTCGTATTAATTAATCTTTTTGTACGCGGATTTAATTTCTTAATTAATAGCAGATTAAATTTCAAACTTAATCCTATAAATGTCCTAATTTTAACGGTATTCATTTTATGAATGAATAGTTTTTTTTTTTTTTCTTTTCTTTCTTTTTTAATTTTGTCGAGAAGTCTAATTATACAAAAGAATGATTTTTAATTATACCAGTCGATCCCCTCCTATAACACTGTTGATTTTTCCGTTTTATATGAATTCCATGTTGTACGAGTCACTTAGATTTTACGAATACGTGAGCCATTCACAACCCGGCTCACGTATTTTTAAAATCTAAGTGACTCGTACAACATGGAATTCATATAAAACGGAATAATCAACAGTGTTATAGGGGGGGGGTCGACTTGTATTGTTAAATAATATTACATAATTTGTAAAATTGAGTTTTCTATTATAAAAGATCTATTTTTCTGCTTGAGCAACTGGAACAGCTTTAACCTCATTCTTTAAAACTATAAAAATGTGTCAAATAATTCATTTCTTTATACAACTTACAAAAAAAAAGGTTTCATTTTTTGTTATTTAGTAAGGTGAGTTTTAATTCTATTTTTTAAAATAAATTTATTTAATTTTCTCAATATAATAATAGTCTTAACCAGTTTATATATTCTCAGGGATGCTCTAAAAACATTTTTAAAAGGCCTTTCTGTATATATACACGCACATACATAAATATAATAATAATAATTAATACTTTAAAAGAACGTTAAAAATATTTAATTTAGTTTCTTAATTAATTTATCGATGAAAAAAGAAACCATATTTAATTATACCATAAAACTTAGTTGGCAAAAGTTCATAGAAAAATACAGTGTATCCGAATGGAGAAAACCATATTCTGGCCTCAGGATTTAGGCTAAATCAGAAAGGATATAAATTTATGCACTAATTGAATTTTAAATTTTTAAACACTTGGATATTTATTGAATTAGATTGATGGAGTAAGGCAAAACAACACACGAGCAATCTACCAAGAGAAGGGTACCTGCTGAAAGGTATCTTTCTACCACTGGTATGCTTAAAAAAATTATTCATTCAATAAGTTTAATTTGTAATACTGGGCGAAACGTCGTGATTTTTACACTGTGATTATCATTATTGTGCGTTATTTCTATCAATACAATAAGAATAACCTCAGAAAGTATAAGAACAGTGTATATCTCATGTAAAAAGTTTCAATAGACAATTGAAAAGCCTAAATAATAATCAGTAGATACTTTATGACAAATCGTTTAAACACGAATTGTCATAAAGTAGTCCAAAATATTCACAAATATCGTAGAATTATGTTTTCATATTATTAAAAGTAAAGCCTGTGATTACCGAGAAATGTTTAATTATAGGAGTGCTGAATCATAATTATTTTTCCAGTAGTAAAGTAGGTGAAATTTTAATTAATAAACTGTCACAAAACACTTGTATCCTTAAGACAAATGTAGCTATTGCAAATCCTATCCGCAAGTAATTATTCTGTATGGACTTGTGTGTCTAATGATAGCAAAGTTATTTATCTGTCTGGGTGGTTACTCATTCTCTTCTTAAATTTTCTTCACGTGCAAATGAATGTAATTGGAACGGTTAAATATACATGGACAATCTCGATGCATTATGTTTTCGTGTGTATCGTATATAGCTTTAAACTATAAAGAATTTTATGACTATTATGACAGCCAAACTCTGCGAAATATCTACTTGAACTGGTTTGAAAAATGAATAATTGTAGACTTACAATAACAATTAGCAGTGTCTTAACGGCTGCTATGACATACGCCTTTGTGTGGCAGAATTCAACAACACTTTTGGATACAGAGATGAGAGAGATATAGAGAAAGAAACACAAATGCGGAGTCAGTTCAGATTCTTTTAATGGAAATGTATTAGCCAGGTTGCGGCCTACGTTTTCATATCTAAAACGTGAACGTCGAGCGCCGTTATCTTGTAAGCGGCGCTCGACGTTCACGTTTTAGATATGGAAACGTCGGCCGCAACCTCGCTATTTTCACTTATCATTCTGTCATGCTAGATGTAAATTATCGTTTAAACATTTCAGTATATCTTGTTAATGCTGTGAGTTATCTGTGTTACTATTTTAATTAACGAAATGATTTATTGAGAAGAATTACATCAAGAATTTAAGAGTGCTATCTTCTTCTTCTTGTAGAAGATCGTATAATTAAGGCAATGACTTAATTCAACATTGTCAATAGCCATTTCTATCTTTGCAAGCGTAGTGATTTAGTTATTGCCATAAATTTTCATAGATGGACTAATCCATAAACGTCGAATCATCTGGTTGTGCCATTTATTTCGACCGAATCCATAGTAAGCATGAAAACAACCTTTTCAATGCGTTTAGAGAAGAGAGTTAAAATATATTTTAAAAAAATTTTTTTAATTATTTTGTCTATTATTTCAGTTTTTAGAAATAGATTATAATAATTTTAAAATTTAAATATAATATAATTTATTTTTCTCCATTTTTATAAAATAAATTGACACGAGAGGGCTTCATACACCTACTGATGGGTGTCACGTGTTTATCACCCTAAGCAATGCGGTTTCGCGAGGGAAAGGGTAGGATCGAAGTTTTCGCCTTTAGTTAATATCAACGGAAATTAAGGTGGGTTCGTGCTCGAAATTACTTCATTGCGTGAACAATCACGCAATAAAGTACTCTCAAATCATATAAATAAATTGTGAACAATTTAAATATTATTTAGTTAATTAAATAATTATTTTATGTTTAAATATGATTAAAAATATACCCAAATAATTTAATGAATTCTAAATTTATTTTTTTTTATAGTTAATATCGCGCCTGAAAATATTACATTTGTTTTCGTTTAAAAATGATTGAGTAACTTTAAGAATTTTAATTAATTTAGAAATTTGAATTTTATATTAAGTATAATTATAACAACAGATACTCTCCTGAGCTGCATTAATTAGATGATTAATAATTTATGACTATTTTGATTCAATAAATAAGTAATTTCATTACCAGAATACATGGATCTAACACATAAAACTAAATTTCACAATATTCTAAATCAAGTTATAAAAGTAATTTGAAAACATATTTAAGTTTCTTTTTAATTTAATAATTGCAGAAAAATGAACCAAAACTTATCATAATTAGAAATTTTATATAAAAATAATTGTTTCCTGATCCGTAAAGTCGACAAAAATTTTACAAAATTCAATTTAGTTCATTTCGGTTCAATAAACTCTAAATATTAGATTGATCGAATTGATAATAAAACTAATTGAATCGAATTGAAAGATTAAGATAATTGAAATGTAACTTAATTTCAATAGATTTTCAGAAAGAAAACCGTAAAAGTATTTCATATATTTAATATATTCATTTATTATAAATAACGATATACGTTATAAATATAATTAATTAATTAGTTCGGTTTCGGCATTTAACGAATTTAAATGTTTCGAAACGGGTGTTTAAATACGAATATTAAAATATATTTAAATTTAGTTCTATTAAAAACTTATTATTCTTACTTATATTTTTTGTTAATGTAAATATGTATAGCAATATTTAATTAATTTTTTTTTTATAGCAAACATCTGCAATGCAGAAGAATTGTTTAATTCAAATAGTAAATTCATTTTTAAGTTTTTGTTTAGGGAATTTCACAGAATTTGATTATGAATAATTAATTTAGAAATTATCTAGTTTTACATACATGTTTACATTTTATCACAATATTATATTGTAACTTAAAAAAATTTTTTTAAATAATAAAAGCAATAATAATTTGCTTAAAAATTGCAATTAAAACAAAATGGCATTAATTCGAATGATCTTATTAAGGACAGGAAACGCATGCAAAAACAATCTGTTCTTCAAATATTTATATCTTATCAGTAACTAATCTGCTAGATTTTGTTTGTTTTTATTTTAGTAAATGTCTCTAATTTGAAATAATTAAGTTAGTGCCCTAAATTATTTATTTTGTGTTTTAGATTTGCAAAATTTAATTAATATTTTTAATTTTCTATTTTTTTTCTTTTTTTCTTTTTCTTTAAATTGCAAATTGAATTATTAAAGGATGGCAACAACTGGTAGATACGAATTAGATTCTAATCCTGAGAAAAAGGTTATCCACGTGAGAACTCCTATTGAGAAACTGAGATATCAATGTCTCCAAAGAGGAGTTAATGGTATCAAGACATTGGGAAGGTATTCATTTTTAAGTGATAATATAAAAATAAATGTTTAATATTTATAAACATATACAAAAATATAAATGTAAATAAATA